>NC_079441.1:33467138-33669638 GCF_903798145.1 Danio aesculapii | reverse complement strand
AGGGTGCCAGTATTAATGGAGGGCACTGTAAATTTGAAATAATGTATAAGCACTGCTGGGTTTTACACAGAGTCAGCACTAAAGATCTGGCATAACGCCATGAAAAAAAGATGTTTTTGACTGTGAAAACAATGAGGGCAGGTAAAAATCTGGGAAAACATCCAGAACCTGGTGGTGATGCTACATTATGCTCAGACAAGTAATTTATAACAGAGTTAGCCTGTCAGACACTGTCAATCTCACTGGGCATCAATTGTCCCTGTTGTTTTTTTCCCTCTAAATCATAATTAATTTTGATGCTTAATCAAATTTCAAGTGCTGCGTCAAACGATTATTGGTAGTTCTGTTTTTTAACTTTCGTCCGGTCAGATTTTCAGACTATGCCTGACAAAAGCTGTTAATTATCTTAGCATTGCTAGCAACCTGAATTCACAAACAAATCTGTATAATCCTTTTGAATCATTAATTCAGCTTTTTATTAATTACCGGTTCACTTGTGGCTTTATTATTTGGTGTTTAAAGAATGTATTATTTCTTGTCCATAAAACAATTCAGTTCATTAAAAGCATAGATCCCCCCAAAATATAAAATGCACTCACTATTTACTGACACTCAAGTACTGTAGTTTCAAATACTTACAAGAATATATTTTTATGAATTTGGATGGAAAGTGGTTCCCATCAGCATCCGAAGTAGGAAAAAATATAATAAAAGTAAATGGCTGTTTGCAACATAATTCAAAATATTTTTTGAGTTCAACAGAAGAAAGAAACTCAGATGGGTTTGTAACAAGTGGAAGGGTTTAACAGCTATCTATACTCGTTCTTCATACATTTCACAAGTTCTCCCTCACATTTAATCTGTTTAAGCAATTAGTAAACATATATTTGGCTTGTTGTCCACAGAGAGGTCTCGGAGCTCGGAAACTATTGACCTTATTTTTTTTCATGTAAGAGCGGATGCAGCTCGAGACATCCAGTCTCATTGACATCCATTGATTTTAAACTGTTAAAAAACAGCTTGTTAAACTGATTGATGTATTGATTATTTTTATTTCTCTGTATAAATAATCATGTATGTAGAGTGCTGCAAGTAGTTTGAACGTTTTCTGCCATTTCCCCTGATGGCAAATGAATCTGAAGTCCTAAATCAATCACAGAAAAGAGCACACTTCTGCATTGCAGAATAAGGTCAATAGCCTGAACCCAGAGAACTCCCCCACATCCCTATAATGGGATAAGAATTGATTAGTGAGGAATTGGGGTGTAGGAGGAATGCTGGAATATTGTCATGGGACCGATGTGATTTGGCTTGATATATATAGGAGGTAGTTAGTGTGATCTAATTATCTGTATGGTGAAAAAGGCAGATGGAGATCCACACAGAGCCTAAATGCCCACAATAAGATGACATTATTCTGCATTTCTGGTGAACGAAATGTCACTTTGTAGTTTGGTAATTGGTTATTTTGATTCAGACAAAAAAAAGGTATTTATGGTTCCTATGTGGATTAGCATTTACATTATTCATATCTAAAGTTCATACTTAAACATTTTCAAAAGTGCTGAATGTTCACTGTAACAAATGCAGGGTTCCACGCAATTCATTCATGTTGTCCCAACACAAATCGATTAAGATAACTTAACACTTTTAACTCATTTAAGTGAATCTAACGTAAAAAATATTTAAGTTGTCCCAATCAAATGTCAAGAATTGTGTTGTTTCAGCTCATTTTACACGTAACAAAGCATGAAAACTGAACTACACATGTAAACACCATCAATGTATGTATATTGAACTTTTAACCCAAAAGCATACGACGCATTTCAAATACAAACCTTGTTGTACATTAAAAAGTCGATATCATTATGAGACTCTATCCAAATGCAACTCAAAGGCATGGTACGATGGCTTGTCTGTCCTTCATGCATTAGAAAAAGAATAATAAAGGAGTTGAAGAAAACACTCAAGTGTGTATTTAATTCATTAGGGAGTAGTTCTGCTTGACCAGGTTGTTTTTTCTTTGAAATGAGCCCATCAGCTCTGCTCACTGCTCCTTGTTTATGTCTTCTCTAATCAATGTTATGAAAGCCCCTCTTCTCAATAACACTGCTGCAAAAGTTCAAATTTATCTCATGGCAACCCTCCTGTTGTGCCGTGATAATAAACAGTTGGTAGTGAAGCGTGCAACCTCACTTTCAGACCTTTCTATCACATTCATTCCCATTAAGCAAACGATAGCCATTAGCAGCCCTGAAATAACAAAACAAATAAACCAGCATCGCATCAGCAATACAACAGCAAAACACGCGACTTTGCATTTAAATGTGTTTTTGTTTTAGCGCCTCCTTTAAATGACGTTGTTTGTTATAAGAGTTATTGTTAGGTGTCAAATACCTTACAAAAAAGCCCACACATATTGATGGGAGGTTCATGGCAAACATTTTCAAACGTAAAAATGTGAACATTCAGTCTGCTCTATTAGTGTTTAAGCTGTCTGACACAAAAATGTAAACAGAAAACTTCAGACCTAAATGTTCTTAAATATTTAGTGCTTTAGACATATATAAAACAATGCACTTAGTAATTCAATATTTGTATATCATACATCCTTCTGGAGATCAAAAATTCATACAACGCATTCATATATTCATATACTCGTATAACCCCGAAACCAACTGATTTTGATTGAATATAAATCATTAAAACACAAATTAGTAAATGAAATCTTTAGATTATCTTTTGTGTTTCACATAAAGTTAAACATCCAAACTTTTGATATATTTCAAAATGACACAAAAGTGTACATCCAAAATTGTATTTGTATATATATATATATATATATATATATATATATATATATATATATATATATATATATACTGTATATATATACTGTGTGTATATATATATATATATATATATATATATATATATATATATATATATATATATATATATATATATATATACACAGTTGAAGTCAGAATTATTTGCCCCCCATTGAATTTTTCTTTTTTAAATATTTCCCAAATGATGTTTAACAGAGCAAGCACATTTTCACAATATGTCTGATAATATTTTTTCTTCTGGAGAAAGTCTTATTTGTTTTATTTTGGCTAGAATAAAAGCAGTTTTTAATTTTTTAAAAACCATTTCAAGGACAAAATTATTAGCTCCTTTAAGCTATATATTTTTCGATAGTCTACAGAACAAACCATCATTATACAATTACTAGCCTAATTACCCTAACCCAGTGTTTCCCAACCCTGTTCCTGAAGGCACACCAACAGTACACATTTTCAACCTCTCCCTAATCAAACACACCTGAATCAACTTATCATAACATCAGAAGAGACTCCAACACCTGAAGTTAATGGGTAAGAAAAGGGAGACATCCAAAATATGTACTGTTGGTGTGCCTCCAGGAACAGGGTTGGGAAACACTGCCCTAACCTACCTAGGTAACCTAGTTAAGCCTTTAAATGTACCTTTAAGCTGTATAGAAGTGTCTTGAAAAATATCTAGTAAAATATTATTTACTGTCATCATGGCAAAGATAAAATAAATCAGTTATTAGAAATGAGTTATTAAAACTATTATGATTAGAAACGTGTTGAAAAAAATCTGCTCTCCGGAAATGGGGAGAAAAAATAAACGGTGGCTAATAATTATGACTTCAACTTTATATGCGTTTAAAAAATCATGTAACTATATATATATATATATATATATATATATATATATATATATATATATATATATATATATATATATATATATATATATATATATATATAAATTTAATCTGGTGACGTGGTGGTGCAGTAGTGCTGTCACCTCACAGCAAGAAGGTCGCTGGTTCCAGCCTCGGCTGGGTCAGTTGGCATTTTTGTGTGAAGTTTGCATGTTCTCCCTGTGGGTTTCCTCCGGGTGCTTCGGTTTACCCCACAAGTCCAAAGACATGGTAGAGGTGAATTGGGTAGGCTTAATTGTCCGTAGTGTATTAGTGTGAATGGGTGTGTATGGATGTTTTCCAGTGATCGGTTGCAGCTGGAAGGGCATCCACTGCGTAAAAAACATGTGCTGGATAAGTTGGCGGTTCATTCCGCTGTGGCGACCCCTGATTAATAAAGGGACTAAGCCGAAAAGAAAATGAATGAATGAATATATTTAATCTATGCACTTTATTTATAGCCCACATTTAACACAGGCTGACCAAAGTGCTTTACAGCAGTGTAGGTTTAAACTAAATATAAAAGAAATAGAAGTGTAAAAATATATACACTGCAATAATAGGCTAAAAAACATAAGTAGGTTTTTTTCAGCAGGGATTTAAAAACATAGATGGGGCCGCTCTAATCTCTAAAGGCAAGGTATTCCATGTCTTCTTTAATTGTTTGTTTCATTCAGAGCTATATTTAATTTTAAATATTTGCTCTTTGTAATTATTCTTCAAACTACTGTCAGAAATATGTTTGTAATCATTTCAAATTTAATGCAATTTTTGTTAAACTTTACCTATATTTGAAGTTTCTTTTTTACAAAAGTAAAAAATGCATGATAAAAAAATCAACTATGTAACTTTAATTTGATGTGCCATTTTTGGCCCAGAAACATGAATGCATGTTCAGATTATATGAAACGAGAGCACAAAAGAGATGGGTCTGGATTTAATTAATGCCATTTACAATTCATTCAATTGTCTTAAACAGTTGACGTCAAAATTATCAGCCCACTTGTGAATTTTAACACACACATGTTTTTATCTTTTTTAAATATTTCCAACGTGGAAGGAGAATGGAGAGAATATTCTCCAGCACATTTTAAACATAATAGTTCTTAGAAATAATTTCATTCATTTTCCTTCATGCTAGTCCCATTTTTAATCAGGGGTCACCACAGCAGAACGAACCGCCAACTTTTTCAGAATATGTATTACTTAGTGGAAGCCCTTCCAGCAACAACCCAGTACTGGGAAACATCCATACACTCTCACACACATACACTAAAGCCGATTTAGCTTACCCAATTTACCTATACCTCTACCACATATCTTTAGACTGTGGGGGAAACCAGAGCACCCGGAGAAAACCGACACAAACATGGGGAGAACGTGCAAACTCCACACAAAAAAAAAAAAAAAAAATCAACCATATATATATATATATATATATATATATATATATATATATATATATATACATACACCCCACATTTGACATGGACTTTATAATCCTCAGTGATCATGTACGTTTGGATGCAGCTTGGGTGACCTAATCCTTCAAGACCACTAATAAGGAATAGTTCACTCAAAAATGACCCATTTATTCACCCTTGTGAGGTTGTAACCCTCTAAGAGTTTCTTCCTTCTGTTTGAATACCAAATAAGATATTTTGAAGAATGCTGGTTGCTGGGACTCATCAACTTCCACAGTATGAAGAAATCTAGTTAATGTAAAAGTTAATGGCTCCCAACAAGCAGAATTCTTCAAAATATCTTATTTTGCATTAACAGAATAAAAATGTTTGTGTTTATTTTTGTCCACACTGTAAAAATGCACTTTGCATGTAAATAGTAACAGGGACCAGGCCTGATTTTAATTGTTAAATAAACATTTTCAGATCATTTTTGTGTTATAGAGAACAAAAAATAATTAAATCATACAGATGTGATTTTTGGGGTAACTAATCTTTCAAGATGCCCAATAATACAAATGTAAACTGAAGTTTTAGGACAAAACATTGTTTATTTTAAATCCTCCATACAACACATAAAAAATAAACATTTAGCATGTTATATAGAGATGGTCTGTAAATTTAAATAATGTATGTCATGGCCTTATTAAACTTCTTTAGCATCTGTTGTTTGGCTGGGTTTCTGGATGTCAGTCTCCATGCCTGGTAAAGATGTCCTCCTCCTGGCTGCCGTCTCTATCTTCTGCACAAGCTCCACATCCCATGGCTGAGTGACAAAACTCAGCACTTCCCCTCCCTCAGAGCCCCCTGCTCTCCCCACACGTCCTGCCCGGTGGATATAATCAGTCTGGCTCTCTGGAAAGTCATAATTGACAATAAGTCCAACGCGCTGTGTGTCCAAACCTCTGGAAGCTATATCGGTGCAAATTAACACATCCGTTTTTCCTTGCTGAAAGTCCCTGAAAACTCCCTCTCTCATAGCAGCCGGCATCTCCCCCTGTAGCCTCATGTGACCAACACCCATCTCCTCCAGCGAGTAGCCCAGCCAGTTAACAGTGGAAGCAGAGTTGCAAAACACCAAAACCCCTTTCTGTTCCTGCTCGGCCTTTTTTAAAGCCTGATGAAGCTCTAGAATCTTATCTGCGCCTTTGACCCTTAGAAACGTCTGCTTTATGTGTGGCATGAGGTGATGGAGCATCCTGCTTTTAACAGTGGAGATGCTAGCCAGGTCGGTCACTTTACTCAGGACGTCACCAACGCCACCAGGAAATGTGGCCCCCACAATAACCAGCTGAGCTTTATGAGTGAGTCCGACAGTTTCAGACAGCCTGGACGCCACCTGAGTGTGTGAAAGTATCTTCTCAAGCATACCTGCGAAACTGTCGTCAAACATGGTGTCGGCTTCATCGATGACCAGGAAGTTTAGTTCACTCAAGCTGATGAAGCGCTTCCAGAGGGCCTTCAGCAGGGCTCCAGGGGTGGACACCAAAACATCTGGCTGACCATGAGCGAATGCTGCTTTGATGGTTCCCACACCTCTCCCACCTCCTACAACTTTGACCACGAGCCCAAAACGTCCGCTGATTGGGCGTGCTACTGAAGTCACTTGTTCTGCTAGCTCCCTTGATGGGACGATGACGACAGCGCGAATGCTTCTCTCAGAGTCTGTGAGCAGTTCCTCCTGGAGCCGGTGGATGATGGGAAGGAGGTAGGTCAGAGTTTTCCCACTCCCCGTCTCGGCCGCACAGAGGATATTCCGTCCTTTTAGTATTTTAGGAATGGTTTGCAACTGCACTGTGGTGGGGTGAATTATATTCTGGCTCTGTAAGGTTTCCACCAGTTCTGGACAAAGGTTGAAGCAGTGAAACGTCTTTTTGGACGCGGAAGCTCCGTCAGCACCCTCATCCTTATGCTTGGGCACGAACGGCGGAGCACTCTGGATGCTGTTTATGGAAAAGTAATCCCCTACCGCTCTGTTACTCTTCCAACCCTTTGATGTCAGAACAGGTTGTTCAAATTTCCCAAGAGTATAGCCCACAGACTGGTTTAGTTGCGGGTTCTTGCTCTTGATCAATAATCTCCCAGGCTTGACGGTTGGCAGCTTGTCAAACTTCTTGCTCTGCATCTGTTTGATGCTCTCTATGCGCTCCTGCGCGCGTCTCGGGATGCGGATCACCACCGGCTGGGAGTTCACGTTAGCGGTTGTCATTGCTCGTAAACCCGTGCTGACGGCCGCGAGTTGTCCCGAGCTACAAGAGCCGAGTGCCGCCCGCGAGAGTTTGGACACCAGAGATACATAGCGTCCCATCTTTACCGACTGCATCGTTGATACACGCGGAGATGAATTTGCGATTCCCGTTTAATACATGTCTTTAATGTGACAAATGAGTTAGGACAGTGATCTCACATGCGTCCATGCTTAGTATGTCCGGACGCAGAATGATGACGTTTACATATCCCGTGACGCCAAAATTAAAGCCCCATAAATCTATGTCCACTGAGGGTGAAAAACATCCTCCTCTTGCTTTTTCCCATCTGTATCTTGCGTGTATTATTCTAACAGACTGTAATGAAATGTATCAGAACTTAGAAATAAGAATAAATAATACATACATTTTGAAGTAACAACTTTGAGAAGTGCTAACAGTACAACGCATCAAATAGTATAATTTATACAACTATTATAACTTATTGACTTTTTACTAGCTTTAACCTTTGTCCAGAACTGGTGGAAACTTTACAGAGTCAGATTGTAATTCACCTTACCACTGTATTTTCTTAAAATAATGTTTGTTGATTGAGTGAAATTGACAGATTATTTAATAAAAAGTCAAAAAATATATATTAAATACATCCAAACTGTATGATATTCAAGATAACAGTATCTTTACCTAACGTTTAAATTAGAATTTTTATTAATTTATTTTAAGAATGGTCTATATGCACAGTTAATGTTTTTCAGCCAATGATGAACTTCTGGTGAAAGCTTTATGTGTCTATTATGCACAGAAATTCTATTGAAAACACTGGGGTAAAATTAATTTCCACATTTTAAAGACATGGGGCAGAAAATATATAATTGAATGCAGTGCTTTTCGTTTGGTCTGATACCCACTTTATATCGCTATTTTTTTAAAAAAAGAAATTAGATCCTAAACGCGACAATTTTGTATGGTATGACAATTAACCGGAAACCCTGGGGCTGGCTGACTGAAACTAAAAGTCTGTGTGCATAAACCCTATAGTATGAAAATTTTATTTGTGTGTGGATATAGCCTACACTCACCAGCCACTTTATTAGGTGCATCTGGCTAGAACTCAGTCAGACCCAGTTGACATTTACTTAACAAGGAGATGGAAACATTCCTCAGAGATTTTGGTTTAGATTGACATAATAGCATCACACAGTTGCTGCAGATTTGTTGGCTGCACATCCCTGAAGTGAATCTCTTGCTCCAGCAATTGGATTGAGATCTGGTGACTGTTGAGTCTGCTTGAGTACAGTGAACTCATTGTCTAGTTCAAGAAACTTGTTTGAGATGATTTAAGCTTTGTGACATAGTGCATTATCCTGCTGGAAGTGACCACCATCATGCGGTCCTACAGAAGGGGTCACCAAGTTCAGTCCTGGAGGGCCAGTCCTGGGGTCCTGCAGAGTTTATCTCTAACTCTATTCAAACACACCTAAAGCAAATCCAGGTCTTGATAGGGCTGTATCCAAAACCACCCACATACCCTTAAATAGTACACTATTTGGGGGAACAGCCATTTCCATTGGTGTCTAAAATATGAACTGTCTGAAGTGCACTCATTCAATCCCACAATGCATTGTAATAACGAGTATATAATTCATGTGCAATCAACAACTAGAAACCTATATCACAATGCAGTGGTAGGGGGGGTGGGGGGGGGGGGGTTGCAGGACAGTGACAGGGGGTCGCTTGGTGATTTCCAAAAGTCAAATTAATTTTATTAAACTACTAGAATTACAATATTTTAACCATATCTCACAGAAAATAAAAAAAATAGTAAAAAACAACAACATGCAAATGAAAAGCCATCAGCCTTTCAATTGTTTTTCATAGGATTGTGTGTTTATGTTAGATTAACAACACAGCAAAAGTGTCAGCTACAGCAGATTGATTTTATAGCACCAGGTTAAACTTTCTGACACCTTAATACATTAAAATAAATACAGACCACAACTGAACATTGAGGATGATCTCTGAGTGGCGGTCTCCAAAATTAACCCAAGAATAGACTTGTGATGAAAACATTGTGCCCACCAGTCTCTTTAGTTGAGGTTAATATTAAACAAATTAATAAGTTACTATAAAAATGATATGCTTGTTAGACTGTTGCGCTTTTTTGTGTTGTCAATATGCTCGTGTTTATATAGGCCTATTGTTGTGTGCACAAAGTTTGTATATTTATAACCATCTCTGAGGAATTTGGGGGTCACGAGTCACTGGCATTGCTATTTTAGGGGTCGTGGCCTGAAAAGCTTGGGAACCCCTGCCATAATGCACTTTGAGGGTTCACAAGCCAGTTGAATTCTCGTGTCTGAAAACAAGATGGTGTCCACAGCAGAATCCTATCAGTGTAAGTTTCAAATTTAAATATTATTGAATTAAATGAAAGTAACATTTGTATACAAAATACTTTGTTTCATTACTAATAGACATCTTGTTAAGTGTTAAATAACTATCACAGGTCTGACCAAGAAGTTGAAAATGTATTCCCTCTGAGGAATTTATCAACAAGCAAATTACAAATAAAACGGCATGCCTTGGTGCATACAGTGCTTCAATTCACTCTCTCGTTTTCATTCACTCATTCATGTGGACCAAGTAGTGGACTAAATAGTAAAAGTGATTGAGGGTATAGGGGGCAATTTTGGATACATCATACTGTAGGTGTACTTTCAGGCAAGTTGGTTGAAGAAAGTTGAAGCTAAACTCTGCTGGACACAGCTCTCTTTGTTTGGTGACCCCTGTCCTCCAAAGTGCCATGGGGTCTGGTGGGCAACAATTCTCAGGTCGGATGTGATAGTTAAACAATGCTCAGTTGGTACTTACTTACTCCCAGGGCCATTTATATTGAAGTTGATATTTAGCTGCACCCTGTTGGTGTTTCGTAACATCTAATTTTTCAAGGTGGCTCATTAGCAGTTGGTACTAAGGATACCAATATTTCAAGAAAAAAAATCTTCACAGCAGCAACACCCCGAACTACTGAGACAAAGCAGGATGGATACTTTTTATTAATAAAATTATTACCCCATCCAAAAGTTGCAGCAGAAATTAAGACTCATCAGTTGTCCAATTTTGGTGACCCTGTGTAAAATGTAGCATCAGTGGCACATATCTGCATACCTAATTGCATGCTACCATGTGATTGGCTAGTTATTAGATATTTGCATTAACAAGCAGTTGAACAGGTGCACCTAATAAAGTGGACAGTAAGTGCACTAGACATGCTTATAAACCAGTTTATTTATAAAAGTGAAATCATATTTAGCCTCTAGAGCAGGAGTGCCCAAACTTTCTCCTATAAAGGGACAGAATATATATAAAATCATATTACAATAAATTGGTCAAGGGGAATATAAAATATACAATCTATGTTACTTTAAATCATATGAACTTATTACAGTAAAAACATAGACTATTCCATTTATAACACAACGGAGTTCAATGCTGAATACACTAGTCGAGCTTCTCCTACCTTGACCTTGATTTGCTGACAGATCTCTTGTTCAGGTGTCCTCTATCCATTTACAGTTTAAAAGTCTGATTCATTGACAACATTTAATTGAAACATTTCATTTCAGTTGGATTCTTTTGTAGCTCAGCAATATAACAAAGAAACAAAAGGTTATGCTGAATTTGAAATGACAATCTCTGTCAAAGTCATTCGCTCCAACCCTCTCCATTCTCACTCTCTTTTCAGATGGAATGGTGGGCTAAATTATAGGTTACCATGGGTCAACTTTTGCCCATGGGTTCTACTTTGACCATCTCTGCTCTAGAGTAAGCCTAATCAACAAAGAAATAAATCATAAGTTTATCAGTAAGCAATGAACCAAGCAAATAGTCCTAAAGAGACTCACAAAAGAAACTATACTATGGAGTTAAATAGAGATCTGTCTATATTTTACGTTGTGCCTTCATTTTTCATTTCACAGGATGATTTTTGGTGATTTAAATGTGCTTTTAAGCCTGGATGATACAGATCTTACAGTAAAACTGGCCTTATGTCAGCATGAATGAACTACTGTGAGAGATCTAATTAATATGCAACAGTGCATAACTAAAGTTCATTATTACTGGACATTGATTGGTTGTGTGAACATTTTTTTGCATCCTGTTAAAACATTTGACATCATTTTAAAAAGGGGTTTGATGAAATGAGACATTTGGTTCATCTGATCTAAAACTGACATGGACAGATGAGTCAGTCTTTTAGTCTTTTGAAACTTTGTGACGAACAAAGCACATTCACTGCAATTCATTCATGCCTAATATGCATTTTAAATCTAAGGAATATGTAATCAACTGTTCACTCCAAATTAGTTTTGAAGCCCTGGCAGCTTCATTAATTTCTGCTCCAGCCTGAAGCCGCAGAGGTGTGCCACCACTGACCTGCATTCAGATAATCACAGGCGTTCAGCTGGGTCTGCAAAAGGAGATAAACAACTCCTAGTGTGAGTATTAAGAAGCCAAGTGTGTTCATGTCTGTGTGTGAGCGCGAGCGAGATTGAGAAAAGAGGGTGTTTCTCATTTTAATCAAAAGTTGTGCAATATTTTTGTGTTTGTTTGATAAACCCCCAATGATGTTTCATCTTCACTTCTTGTAATGGATGCTGAGGGACTGAAAATCATTTTTACAGTTTGTTCAGTCCTATTGCTGGGTTACTAACTGATAAAAAAAAGGTTAGCATTATAATATTAAGATTAAATTCTCTTTATTCCAGACACTACGTCCAAGACTAAACAAACAAACAAACAAAACAACACAAACCACACAATATACATCAAAAAAGACAGTTATACCTTAATACAGGTGACTGATAATGCACCTCAGTAATCCTAGGGTTTATCAACAACATTAAAATGCTATTCTGAGAATTCTCCAATCGTCAGATAAACTAATAGATCAAATTTCTCATCAAAGCAGAAAACTCTTACCTTACAGAATAATTCACTTGCACCTCATCATTTTTGAAGCAAAATCCTTATACAATTATTGTATGCAACCTGCAGCCTATGGAAACTCTCTTTTTTAAAATTATGCCACAGAGGAGGTAATATATTTGAATATGGCCATCAAAGGGGCGCAGTGGGTAGCACAATCGCCTCACAGCTAGAAGGTCGCTGGTTTGAGCCTCGGTTGGGTCAGTTGCGTTTTCTGTGTGGAGTTTGCATGCTCTCCCCGTGGGTTTCCTCCGGGTGCTCCGGTTTTTTATCTGACTACAATCATAAAATATTGAGAAGCTTATTGTAATATTTAATTTAGATGAATGTTTTATTATTTTATTTAATCTTGTTACTATATATTACACTCGTTCATTCAGATTACTATAATGTTCTGAGTCTTGTACCGCCTGAGAATACAATCTCTTAAACACAACCATGTCAGTCTTGGTCATTAAACAGAGGCGATTAACCTCTATTATAAAAAGACAGAACCCTGCTTACTCAGCTTAGAATATTTTTAGTGTGGTCCCCATAGATCTGCTATCTACTAAATCAAAGCTATTTAATCATACCATGATCATTACGGTTAAGCAGACCAATTTATTTAAACTATTAGTAACTTTGAATGATCACCATGTGATTTAAATAGCATTATAGGTTTAGAGATGAAGGTCTATACACATTTAGATTGGTCTCAACAATACTTTGTTGCTGTATAAGTAAAAAATCCATTATTGGCCTTTTACAGTCTAAGTATACTTGAATTAATACCAATGTGTTAGTCAGAGCTCTAAGAACATCGTATAGCATCCCAAGCTGCTCCATCCATTGTGTTTTAGTCTGTTACTAACCTGTACAGGAGCCTGTGGCGTTATGGACTTAATGTAATCTACTAGAGTTAATAATACAAGATAAATTAGAACAATTTCAATCATGAAAATTTATTAGGTTAATGTGTATAATGCCAATTCACTCAGTCAATTCATAAACAATCAACAAGTCATCAAATTCTGAAAAATAAATCTAAGACCAAAAGATGCATACAGTACCTGACTTTAAAATATACTGTACTTAGTATAGAGCACGAAAGCTGTATACTATGGGCTGATCTGGTTGCAGAATCGCCCTGAACCTCTTAACACTTCAGACCAAGAATCTCCTTCAAGGAGGGTTATGTGTGGAACAGCAAAAGGCATTTGCATTCAGTGGCACATTAGATCTGAAGAGTTACTGTCTATATAGGGAACAAATGGTAATTTGAATAGAAGCCCCCTAGGTAAAGGCACACCCTTAGCAGTGGTTCAAAAGATACCTGAAGTTATATATCTATTGTTTTGATTATGTCTATTTCTGATGGAATGAGACCATTGGTGGGGTGTGGAGCCAATTGTCTCTGTGTTTCCAGCCTATGCTTGTATTGTCAAAGACATGAAAGTATCTGTGGTATCTCAAATCTTACAGGCATCCGCTGCGTAAAATATATGCTGGATAAGTTGGTGGTTCATTCCGCTGTGGTGACCCCAGATTTATAAAGAGACTATGCCAAAAGAAAATGAATAAATGAATGAATATTTGATATTCGTATATAAGATTTTTGTAAAAGTCTAACAATTAAAATATTTACACTGAAACATTTGATGCTTGATCGACTAATTTATTTTAGACTATTTAACAGTACACTGAAAACATAATCATAAGAGCAGTGTCAAGTGTATTCCTTGTTTTTTGTCTGCACAAGCAAAGCAGCTTCGCGTAGGCTCAAACTCCGCAATAGATTTGATGTTTTACTTGAGTGTTTTCATTTAGTAGAAATTGACAGGCTGAGGAAAAAAGTGCAGTGCAGAAATGAAAATGTGAATTATTGCAATGCAGGCTCCATCTGCCTGGGCCTCTTTAAAAAATACATTAAACCAGCAAGAAAAACAAATGGCGTACCCCAAATCTGAATGTCAGTTGAGCACTAATGTTAACCAAATTTCCTGTCTAATGTGTTTTCCCTTGTATTCATGCTTCAGGTTGTTGATTTGTATTCCTGGGCTCTTTGTAACGAGTGTTGTTTGTCAGGTCTGCAAAAAATTATATTGAATATTTATTGCATTGCAGGGCCATCTTCCTGCAGAGTCAGGTTATTATTGGCGTTGGTTGCCGCAAAGCTGTTTTTTTTCCCCTGAGAGAAAACTTGATGTTAAGAATGTAAATGATTTAGACAGGCCTGTTATGAAATTCAGCTGAATTGTAACATTTTATTTACAGCACTCCCCGTGTATTTTCAATCAGGTAAAAAGTTTCCAAGCTGCATTATAATGCCAGGCTATACCTACTCTACATTTAGACCATGGATCCCCTTACTGAACTGTCTTCTGAGTTTAGCTCCAACTTGCTTCAGCACAACTGCCTGGAAGCGTCTAGTAAATTAATAAGAGCTTGATTAGCTGGTTCAGACATGTCTAATTGGGGTTTGAGCTAAAATATGCAGGACAGCGGCCCTTCAGGACCGTGTTTGGGTACCCCTGCTTTAGACAGATGATGAATTGTGAACCATCTAAGATACTAAATACATATTTGATGTAGAAATTATTTTGTTTAACAAAAATGTTTTTGAACTTCATCCCAGGTCACTGTGTGATATTATAACTGTGCATTCAAGTCATGTTGCAGGATAAATCATATTAACTAGTTAACGCACATTGAAAGTCACCACAAATTCGGGAATCAACATGTTTTAAGAATTCTTAGAGTTCTTGGGTTGAGGGCAGATGTGCCATCTTGTTATATATGTGTAGTTGACAAATAATTCTGAAATATTTTTTCAAAGTAACATTTTGGAAGAAAAAATAGAAAGTATATTTATGTAGTTTAAAGTGTTATGTTTGAGGAATTATTATTATTATTATTATTATTATTATTATTATTATTATTATTATTATTATTATTATTATTATTATTATAACCTTTATTTTACCAGGAAAGACACATTGAGATTAAAAATCTCTTTTACAAGAGCGTCCTGGGCAAGATTAGGCAGTATACATGTTAGATGGGTCTAAAAAAAACACATCTAAAAAAAAATTTGACATTTGATAGTTAACAAGGATTACACATTGACAAACAAACTATTCAAAACATCTACAAGCCTGTGTTTCAATTTCTGAATCATTTATTTGAGGAAATATAAGGGCTCACTAACTTTATAAATTCTTTCACTGTTTTATTTATTTATTTTTACCGAATTGTACCTTAAATATGTCCTATGAGTGGCAACACGGTGGCTCAGTGGTTAGCACTTTCTCCTTACAACAAGAAGGTTGCTGGTTCGAGTCCCGGCTGGCCCAGTTGGCATTTTTGTGTGGAGGTTCAATCCACTGTGGCGACCCATGTTGAATAAAGAGACTAGGCCGAAGGACAGTGAATGAATGAATGAATGAATGAATGAATGAATGAATGAATGAATGAATGAAAATCCTATGGTGTGACAGCAAAAATTGGGATAACATATCTCATAATAACATATCAATGGCATTAAAGTGATTTGTCTTATTTGTTGGACACTTGTCCTCATATAGTGTTATGTATATTGTATAAATGAGAATTGAATTGAGATGTCACAAGAACAAAAAAAAAACTTTATAATGGTTAAAAAAAAATTATATGTGGACAAAAACTTAACAGGTGCAATTCATGGGCTTCATAGGGGCACATAATCTTGAATGTGGTCCTACAAATTTTTCAGTGTAATTTTCGATTTAAAATGAGCATATAGTGTCTTATAAAAGGGCATGGCTTGCAGTGACAAAATGTATATATTTGCCTATGTTTTTATGTGGATGAAAAAAATGATTGCCATTTACTAAAATAGCCACTTATAAAATCCGGACTGATGTAATTATTAATGATTTGATGATTTTTATTGTTTAATTTAAAAGAGTTGTAATTTGAACTACGCTTGAGACAGTCACACCACAGGGTAGTATTGAGATTTGTCTCAAATTTATTAAAAAACATGAAGGTCCGTGAAAAGTTCAACCATTTACTGCATTTTAAATTTTGACAAAACAAATTATATTCATTTTGCCCCATATATTGATCAGTAGGCAGAATACATGAATGCAAAGTCCACACATGTGCATTGTCGGTGACAAAACTCATTCATTCATTCATTTTTCTATGGCTTAGTCCTTTATTCATTTGGGGTCACCACAATGGAATGAACCGGCAACTTTTCCAGCATATGTTTTACACAGCGGATGTCCTTCCAGCTGCAACCCATTACTGGGAAACACCCATACACACTCACATTCACACACACATACACTACGACCAATTTAGTTTACCCAATTCACCTGTACCGCATGTCTTTGGACTGTGGGGGAAACCGGAGCACCCAAAGGAAACCCACGCGAACACAGGGAGGACATGCAACTCCACACAAAAATGCCAACTGACCCAGACTCAAACCAGCAACCTTCTTGCTGTGAGGTGAAAGTGCTAACCACTGTGCCACCATTACAAAACTCAACTGATGCAAATTCTTTATTCTTTGTTTCCATTTGTTGGCTCGATTTGTTGTTGGTTTCTGTGCTTGCTTGTTTGCTTGCTTGCTTGATTGAATCTGTGATTATGTCCCCATTTTGTTCAGTTTTGTTGTGATATATTGTCCGTCTTCATCTTTATTTACACTGTGTTGTCATTTTGGTTTAGTCACTGTCTAATTCTTGGCTGTCATCTTTCATGTCCTTTCCTCAGGATTCCCTACAGAGGTTTGGTAGAAAGACTGGTAGTTAAGTAGGTAAGTAAGTAGGTGTATTTTTGGTTAAGTTGATAGTTAGTGTAGTTTAGGTAAGACGTCTTGGATGTTGAAGATTTATTTTTCACATTATTGTTTATTAGAGGGGATTTGATATTGGTAAGACTTTGATTTTTTTCTTTGCTTTAGCGCCACCCTTAGCCAGTCTTTCTAATTTATGTTTTGTTTTGGTTGTGATTTGTAAATATTGTAAATAGCTCACTCACTGCTTCACTTATCACCACCTGTAATAAATCACTTTATTTGCACACCAATTCTTGTTGTGGTCGTTACTTTGAGTGCAATTTTCTTTGAGTGTTCGTTTGAACCAGATCCTTGGTCAAGTGTGCAACCCCACTCCCTTAAACTGCCCAGGGGTTGAAACACAGAGTTAACAAACCCTTTCTTGTATTTTATCAAAAGAAGGTACGACAGCATCTTGTGCCGGTAAAAATGACTTGAACGCACTGTATGTCATTTGTACAAACTCATATTGGAACATCCCAGGAGGACTTGAACACAGTATATGACCTTGAATGAGTTTTTTTTTTTTAGCTTCTGAATGATTTTTTCTTCATGAATAATCTCCATGAAGTTTTCGAATGCATTTTCATTGAAGTGCCTTGTTTTTCAATCAACCGCTGATGAAAATCAGATGTGTCTCTGGAGTCCTTAAGTCCCTTCTATGGTTTGTCTTGAGATCTTCCACTTCTCTCCTTCCCCATTCTGCTTTCCATCTGCTTTCCCTTGTGGGTTTTTATCAACACTCAAGCTAATTACACGGTCACGGTTTCAGAGAGGGGTGAAAGAACCCATACCGCCACCAGCATTAATTATTTTCTCTGCATAAAATGAAAAATCCATTCTTGTATTCAAATAAACCCAGACTCAATATTTGGATGTCTCTGGGTTTTTAAATAATGATATAAAATGATTGTTGATTATGAGGCTGTTGCAGACAGGCTGGCATTGGGCATCAGCTCAAGGAAATTACACTGAACTAAATGGGATTTGCAGAGCATTTCACACATTATAGGTTTACGGGTTATTATAGGAGGAAATGCAAGAGTTCACAAGGTAGAAACCAATTGGGGCATGTGCTTTGAATGCTTTGAACAAAACCCAATTGTTTTCCTAAACCTACACTGTAAAAAAGATATTTTAATTAAGGATTTTGAACCGTAATTTACAACACTAACCCAGACAATATATCACTTTAAACCAGGGGTGCTAAAACGTTTTCTTATAAAGGGGAAGAAAATTAACTTGATTGAAGGTGGTGGGCCAAAGCTAAATATACCAAACTCTATTATATTAAAGTTGGCACTAGTAAATTAATAATATTTAAAAATATAAAGAAAAAATACTTTAATCATATTAATAATTATATATTTTTTACATTTTATAATGTACTTTTAAAAATAAAAAGAAACAATTCTCATTTAATCTCAAATCTCATAATGACACAATAGAGTTCAATGTTTTTTTATTTGCTAAAATAATAATTTTTTTTCTGGATAGTGAAATATAATAGTTTAGTATAATATATTAGTTTAAATATAATAGTAAGTAGGTATGTAAGTGATGTGTATATATATAGCGCATTTATCGTGTATGGACATTTACCCAAAGCGCTTCACAATCATGAGAAGGGGTCTCTCCACTCCACCATCAGTGTGCAGCATCCACTTGGATGATGCGACGGCAGCCACAGGACAACGGGGCCAGTGCGCACACCACACATGAGCTTTAGGGGGAGTAGAGAGACCGTGAAAGAGCCAATTTGGTGGATGGGAATGATTGCGAGGCTGTTATGCATTTCTTTTATTTATTAAAACAATTATAAGAAAAAAATATATTTTATTTGAAGTAGTGAGTTTTTCTTTGTGTTGTTGTATGGACTGGAACATCGTTCGGAGAGTCTCCTCTCTCTCTCGGCTTGTTTTGTTTATTTGTGAAAAATAACTTGTGTTGTACTTCTCAGCAATATTGTTGAAATTTTAACGCTGAGTGTTGACTTATTGAGATGATGATAATCCATGATAGATAAGAGCCAATGAAGGGAATTTGTCCAGGGCACAAGGATTACACCCCTACTGTTTACGAGAAGTGCTATGAGATTTTTAATGACCACAGAGAGTCAGGACCTCGGTTAAACATCTCATCCGAAAGACGGCACTCACTGACAGAATAGTGTCTCCTTCACTATACTGGGGCATTAGGACTCACACAGACCTGCTGGCCTCACTAACACCACTTCCAAAAGCAACCTAGTTTTCCCATGTGGTCTCTCATTCAGGTACTGACCAGGCTCAGCCCTGCTTAGCTTCAGTGAGTAACCTGTCTTGGGCTGCATGATGATTTGGCAATAGTTAAATATAATAGAAATATAACTATTAGTGTCCTAATAGTTTTTTTAAAGAAACATGCTACACATGTATATCTGACAACATCATGACCCTTTAAAAAATCGGATTAATTCACAATATTTAATTGAGACAATTAATTTCAGTTTTGCTTTTTTTGTCGCTCAACAACCAAACAAACAAACAAAAGGTTACGTTAAATTAGAAATGACGATCTCTGTTTTTTTTTCCCAGTGATGGTGTGCAGCTAGAAGGGCATCCGCTGCGTAAAACATATGCTGGATAAGTTGGCAGTTCATCCTGATGTGGCAACCTCAGATTAATAAAAGTACCAAGCCGAAAAGAAAATGAATGAATGAATGGATCTCTGTTTGAGAGATTTGCCACGACCTTCCTCATCATTTGTCCCCATCTAATTGGTTTGCGGGCCAAGCATGTGCCAACTTTGGCCCGCGGGTCCTGGTTTGGGCATCTCTGGTTTAATAAAAATGTTAATAAAAGTCACTTTTTTAAACTTTTCAAGGTTAAAAGATCTTGGTAGAAAGATCTAGATCCCATAATGCAAATCAAAAGAATAAATAAGTTGCGGAAAATAAAAATATGAATAAAAAAATATGGAAAACTGCTAATTTATGGATAATTTTTTAGTGTTTGTGATCAAATTTGCTTTCTGTAAAACCAAAATATTGCAGAGTCACTCTTTAATATTGCTAACAGAAAATCCTTTCAGTCTGTTTTCTTTTGAGCTTTTTTCTGCGTCTTCCTATAAATCTTTTTTTATTGCCAAACAGTAGTAAGACAAGAGTAAAAAGTGCTCAGATTAACACTGATGGCTCTGAAAAGGTTTGTTGTGTTGAGGCTGATAGCAATTACAGCTTAAACACAGCATCCCCATGAGACGTAGAGCTTTAATGACTGCCTCACTGTAATGATGTCTGCTACATCAACACAACGGCTGTTGTTTTACACAGGATAAATTGTGCACTCGATAAGGACCACGGCTTATGCTGCCCCCTCACACTAACAATCCTCTAGCACCTCTCACTGCAAGCTCTTATCATTCTCTCTTTCCAAAAAAAAAAAAAAGATTTGATGTTGGGCAAAATCTAGCTTTGTTTGGTTGTGGCTTTGTTGTAAGCTCACCGACCGCTTCTGGCCTTCTTTTTATTCCGCAGCCAAGCACTTGATGATGTCAAATATGACGCAGCTTTTCAGCGCTGAGCTTAGATTATGCCGTAGATATCAAATGGATTGTCACCAATGTCTGGAAAGTATTGATTGCTGCTATATTACAGTACCATGTCCCATATTGGACCGTTTAATTAAAGCCTCTAGAGATTTTTGATAATGATGAAGACTTGACAAAGAGCTTTGATAGGGAATTGAAAATTGAAAAATAGTTAGGATGTGGATTAGAAGATTCTGCTGGGAAGGCTAACAAATGTTGATTTGTTTGTCATGTATGGAGACTGAGAGTCAGA
Organism: Danio aesculapii; assembly: GCF_903798145.1. Taxonomy (NCBI): domain Eukaryota; kingdom Metazoa; phylum Chordata; class Actinopteri; order Cypriniformes; family Danionidae; genus Danio; species Danio aesculapii. The sequence goes on along the minus strand of NC_079441.1, from coordinate 33,648,610 downwards.
ACATGTCGATATTTTTTTTCTTTTAGATCTGTGTGGTTTGTTGAGTTCTTTTTAAACTGCAGCTTGTGCTGTTAGAGTCACTGAAAGAGACACAAAACTTGAATTAGCAACAAAATAAATATGTAAATAACAAAAACATTTTACAAATCAATCTTTTGGTACTTTATAAGGGGTAGTGTCTATTTTGATGGCTCCCTGTAGACATTCTTTTAGTTATACACTGTAAAAATCATTTTGGTTTCCATAATTTGGATTCCAAAATTTATTTTTATTTACACTTATGAACTTGATATCTGCTCTGATATTTTAATGCTGAAAAGCACAGCGAAATAATAACTGACTGACATTTTAGTTGTTAGAAAGATGTTGTCTGGGTTGGTAATGTAACTTGATATGAAAACTACATGATAAATGACCTTTGTACAACTATTCTGTTGTTTTCATGTGTTTAAGTCATTTGATTTTTTTAAAGCCCTGACCATAGAGACCCACATAGAATATCTGATATGTATGCAATATATGCAAATTACATAAATGACATAAAAGTTCATATTTGGATTTCACATATTTAAAATATTTGTTTTAACCATGGGAATTGCAAATATGACTTGTATGTTCAAATTTATTAGCTATATTAAGATTATCTGACAACAAAACAAGTCTTACAAAGCAATTGCCAAAAATACATTGTTTTGGGTCAAACTTATTTTTCTTTTATGCCAAAAGTCATTATGATATTAAGTAAAGATCATGATCCATTAAGATCTCTTGACAATTTTCTACCATAAATATATACAACTCAATTCAGTGGCGCAGTAGGTAGAGTACATTACAATACATTAGTGGAAAGCTTATTTATTCAACTTTCAGATAATAGATAAATTTCCAAAAATTTACACTTATGACTGGTTTTGTGGTCCAGGGCCACATTTTCTGACTGTTCAAAAGTATTTGACCACCTGACTGTTTACACTAATTATTAATGCAATCTGACTGAACAAGTTTTTGACCCCCTCTAGAAGTAGTTGAAAGTGGATAAAAAAAAATGTAGACCTGTATTTGACATGTTCCTGTCAACAATAAAACAAAACAAAACAAAACTGCATCATATCCTATAGGTGTAAACATGTCTTTGTAGATTCAGAACCAGTTTTGTAACTGTAATATTGCCCTAAATTCATTGCTCAGCTGGTTGTGCAGTAAGACATGTTTTCAGAAATCTAATATCGCAAGTGATCAGAGCTAAACACTGAAGGAAATTATTTCTGAATGCATCAGTGAGACCACATATGAGCTCAGCCAAACGTGTCATAGTGTTTAGTACGCGTTTCCTTCTGCAATAGCAAAGATATGCATGTGTGAAAAACACTGATTGAACTAATCTTTATTTCTTTCCAGTATTAAACATGCTATGTAAGTTTAATTCTCAATCCCAGACTGTAGTCACCAGGATCAAGGGAGAGAGGCTGTATTCTGACATGTCATGTGCCAGCAAGTCAGAAAATACAGAGGAATTTGTTTCAGAAGAGCAGTTAGGCTGATGACCGTTCAAGATCTGAATATAATTTTGACTAACATAACAAAAGCAGGACTAGCCCATCTGACTGCTCTTTTTCAGATCGGCTTCACCGTTGTTGGTGCTGCCAGTTGGCACACACTGCAGAAAAAAAAATTGCTTTGACAAGCATGAATTTCCATGCTTGTTTCAGATGGTTTATGCTGGTTTGTTCAACCAGTGTAGTCTTTTTCTAGAAACTGCTAATTGCAGAAGCTGTTTTTGGGGATGGCAGAGCTGTAATATGTAGCAGAAGAATGAAGACTGGCCTTTTGGGCCTCACTTTGTAAAAAGCAAATCGTTGATCTTACTTAGAAGACAGAGTGAACTCATTGCTCAAACAAGGCTAAATTTGGGCTGTCATTGAAAATCTAATAGACGTCTATGAATAGGCCATAACTAGACTAGTCATCAAATAAACAGAAATGAATGACTACACATAAAGTCTGTCTATTTGATGACTAGTCTACTTTTGGGCTATACTTGTCTATTAGATTTTCACTGACAGCCCAAGTTTAGCCTTGTTTTAGCCAAGCTTGCTACATTTAGATGTCTATTAGACATCTATTAAACACAAAAAAATTTGCTGGGATGCACTGGTTTAGCTAAATTGGTCATAGTGTGTCAGTGTTTGTGTGAATGAGTGTGTATGGGTGTTTCCAAGTACTGGGTTGTGAATGGAAGGGCATCTGCTGCTTAAAATGTGGTGCTGGAATAGTTGGTGGTTCAGTCCGCTGTGGCGACCTCTGAAATAGAGACAGAGCCAAAGAAAAAAGAATGAAGTTAAATAAATGGTTATTTTAGATATATTTAGTGTGTAAAAAAATATTCTTTATTGCGTGCCACTTGCATTGTGAGGGCCAAAGGGTAATTATTGCCATACAGAAATCTATACTGTGAACCATTTGGAGATATAACCAAAAAACTGGATATTTTGCTAGAGGGACATCTACAGACTGGGCAATAAGAAATGTCCGTCTCAGGGAACAGAATGCCATGACTAAAGTCTGGTTTATACTTCTGCGTTGAGTGATCGGCGTGACCCAGGGGCATGCCTTGCACATTGCCATGCATTTACACTTCTGCATGCTGTTTCTGTTGCTCTGCAATAACACTTCCGAAACGCTGGCTGGCAGTGAGGTTTTTTCTGAACGCTTCCTTAATGTTCAAGTGGCTCAAACTCGCTCATTTTGAGGAGGGCGAACTGAAGAGCGGGGGTATGAGCAGGTATGAAGATGGTTGCGCGTTGGGTTCGGGTGCGCAAATAGCTGAGGAGTGGGGGGGGGGGGTGGATAGAATTCCAGGAGTTTTCTGGGAGACAGAACAATACGGGAGATGGGTGGGAGATGGGTCTGAAAACGGGAGTGTTGAGAGGTATGCCCTAACCATGGTTAGCTGCAGCACTCAAAGAAAATTCTGACTAAGGAAATACATTACCTGTAGGAGACAGCCGAGCTTCATTCTCAGTAGTGGCCAGCTCTGAAGGTGGAGGACTCAACGCCAAGGGTGGCTGTTGTTCTGTAGAAGATGGAGGTATTTTCTCCATGTTTTGTTCATATTTGATAAAATCTAATACAGTGCTGGGATAATTGTGTTTATTGTTTTCTGATAAGAGGAATAGTTTCATTTAAGACAAAGTATTGCCTAAATATTACATTTTTGACTGTAGGCCTACATACAAAACTTTTTACAGAGCTCAGTTAAATGTTCTTTGATTAGGCTAGTTATCAATAAACTGTTAAAGCCAAAGCGACTGATAAAATATAGGTTGGAGTTAATTTAATATAGTTTAAATAAATAAATAAGATATACTTTAACAGCCTATATAGGCTAAATATATATAGCCTAACATATTTTTTAATTAAATAACTAGGCTATTTTCTGAAAAATGGCAATGTCCATGTTTATTTCATTGAATTAAAGAAATAAGATAAATAAATATTCTGTGTTTTTGTGCTGTTTTAAAGTGTGCTGTCTCAAATGTATGTGATGGATGTGAAAATTAATATAACTGGAAAAAATCTTATGATGTTTCTTTTGGTCTGTCATTTTCATGTAAGAAAGAGACTTGTTCCGGACATGCTGATATGAAGGACAAAAACTTTATAAAAGCATAAAAGTCAAAGCCATTTGAAACCACTCTGAATGCAGTCAAAGCCATATAATTCCAAAGTGGTGAAATGTGTCCAAGGCAGTTGTAATTGCAGGATAGTAAGAGGTAAAGAGAATGAAAACAAATGAATCAGGTACAGTACATGATGTAAGCTAAACCTACACATGCGTCATTATGTGTCGCATTTCGTTGCCGTTTCAAGTCTTGTCTGAGTGGCCTGTCTCTTACATAAATTTGCTTTCCAAAGGTCTACGTTTATCTTTTCCTTCCCTGAAAGACTAATGCACTTCATTGTTTGTGATCACACTGCATGCTTGCCATATTTTTTGTGATTGCTTTGTAAAAATTTGTTGTGGGTGGATTCATGACACTCTGTCTCCAGGGTAACGTACATTAAATCTGCTACAAAACCCAGGTAACAGAACAGGACAAAACGCATCATTAGAATGTTTTACTTCGTTTGCTTCAGCATGACGTTTGAATACATTTCACAATATTGTTGTCAGCTTAAAAGAGTTTTTTACTCTTCAGTACATTTTAATTTGCCATAGCTTTAGTAGCATGGTTGAGTACAAAAGAAAAGGTGTTTCTTGCAACAACTATAAAAACATTTATGTATGTTTTCCTACTTCATATAGTGTATGCCTAAAGCTTTTGTAAATGACACAGCCACGGCCATATCACCCTGCAGCTCAAGACCGGTTACTTACTGAAGCTAAGCAGGGCTGAGGTTGGCCAGTACATGCATGGAAAACCAGGTTGCTGTTGAAAAAATGGTGCCCTCGAACTACGGTCTGTGTGCGTGGAGACAGTCCTACTGTAGCTGTAGCCCGCAGCTTGATGACAGAGTTGATCAGGTCCGCTACGTAGTTGACAATCGCCTACACCTCAACCTACCCTAAACCCAACCGTCACAGTAGCATGAGCTTTACCTTATTAGGCGGTAGTTGACAATCACCTACACCTCCCCTACCCTAGACCCAACCGTCACAGTATCATGAGCATTACCTTAGTGGGCGGTACGAGGTCCACTACGTAGTTGATGATCGCCTACAGCTCCCCCTATCCTAAACCAAACCGTCACAGTAGCATGAGCATTACCTTCTGATTGCCTATAACCTCCCCCTACCCTAAATCCAACCATCACAGTAGCATGAACGTTACCTTAGTGGGCGAATAAGGGCCTCTACGTAGTTGACGATCGCCTACACCTCCCCATAACCCTAAACCCAACTGTCACAGTAGCATGGGCATTACCTCCTGATCGCTTACACCTCCCCCTACCCCTATGCTAAGGGAAATTAGCTCAAATGTAAAGCGCTTGCTTAGCATGCAAGAGGTAGCGTTATTGATGCCCGCATTCTACCCTAAACCCAACCGTCACAGTAGCATGAAGGTTACCTTAGTGGGCGAACAAGGTCCGCTACATAGTTGACAATCGCCTACACCTCCCCCTACTCAAAACCCAACCGTCGAAGTAGCGAGGTCCACTACTTAGTTGACAATTGTCTATGTCATCAAGCTGATGGCTGCAGCGGGGACATCTCCTAACACCCCACTATAGTGAAGGGGACACTGTACTGTAAATGAGTGCCGTCTTTCGGATGAGATGTTAAAATGAGGTCCTGACTCCCTGTGGTCATTAAAAATCCCATGGCACTTCTCGTAAAGAGTAGGGGTGTAACCCCAGTGTCCTGGCCAAATTCCTACCATTGGCCCTTACCCATCATGGCCTACCAATCATCCCCATCCACTGAATTGGATTGTTTTCCTGTGGATGCCGTCACATCATCCAAGTGGATGCTGCACACTGGTGGTGGTGTGGAGAGACCCTTTCTCGTGATTGTGAAGCACTTTGAGTGTATGTCCATACACGATATGTATAATGTGTATAATGTGTGTATGTCCATACACGAATGAGTGTATGTCCATGAATGTATGTCCATACACGATGAATACACATTACATTACATTACATAAATGTACACCTTAGAGTACTTTGCCTTGAGTATATCTCAGTATATCTCAGCTGTGTTGTAATAGTGCTCTTTAGTACTGTTCAGTCTGATGTCAATTTTCACACAAAAGAGGAAGAGACAGAGAAATTTGATTAACTAAAGTGATGCATTTTTAATTAACATCTTTTGTAAGTTTAGCTCAGTGACATTATTATCCATTTTCAATTATTTAACAAAAGTAATTCTTAAAATTGGCAAAAGTTATTACAAAGATGAAGCCGTAAGTTCTTTCTGTTTGCAAAGGATTCGTTTGTCTAAAGAGTCCAATTAATTAAACATTTCTTTGAGTGCAATTTTTGCAGAAATATTTTGTGCGTAGACTTCTAATAGGACTGAAACAATTGTCTCAACCTATATATAGCGATGGTAAATTGCACCAGTTGAGTCTGTCGAGGGTGAGTGAAAGGAATGACTGACCTTGCTGTGTATTCGCTCCATCAAGGGTCCTGGATATAAACTGTGATGACGGTAAATGCAGTTTACCACTCATGTAAAAAAAAATCTCGCTTCTTTTCAAAGCAAACTGCCTATTCAACTGTATTACACTCTGTGAAACCTGTGAAGGAAACTACAGAAAAACATTGCTGTTACACCTTGACGCATTCACACAAAACCACATAAATATATCTCCCCTGCAGAAAACACATTTTATATGCCTCATAAATGTCACAACACATCCCTTAATCATCTACATGATTAAAAAGACAGCATGCATTTAAATTCTGCATGGAAAAGCTTTAATTATGCTAATTAAAATGCTAATCCTTGGGATAGCTGACCATTACAATGTATAATCTAATTGAAATGTCTTTTATACAAACCCAAGTGGCTTTTAGCATGGCAAGGTTTTCCATTTATAACTCTGTTTACAAGCCCAAGGATTGTGTGCTTTCCATATGAACACTAAGGCTAGTGTTCATACGCTGATTTAAAATTATCGTTATGTAAGCCCTTACACACAAATAGACACTTAAATGCTAGGTTTGGACCTACTGGGCTGGGATGTGGTGGAAACTGTCACCCAAGGAAAGAGTGTGACACCCCAAAATTATCCCAGAATAAAATACAAATGTAAGCTGTTGTTTCTGTGCTGCTTTTTAGCTGTCCTTAGTTTTTTTCACCCCATTTTTTGCCTTTGTTGAATGCAGTAAATTTACCTGTGGCCGAAGACTATCTAACTTTCCACTACCATTTTCATTGTGGATATAACACCTTTCTAAAAATATAAAAAGATTTCTAAAAGATCTCTGTCATAACATGTGTACTTGAGGACAAGACTGACTTATATCCTCTTCCAGGCTGATTGTTGACTGGAATGTCTTGACTGAAAAGGTCAGATGATAAAAATGTTCTATTAATTCATTTATTTTCCTTCGGCTTAGTCCCTTTATTTATCACAGCGGAATGAACCGCCAACTTATCCAGCATATGCTTTACACAGCGAATGCCCTTCCAGCTGCAACCAGTTCTGAAAAACCCACACACACACTTACCAATTTAGTTCCAAATCCCCTATACCGCATGTCTTTGGACTGTGGGGGAAATGGAGCACCCAGAGGAAATCCACACGAACATGAGGAGAACATGCAAACTCCACACCGAAATGCCAAAGACTCGAACCATCGACCTTCTTGCTGTGAGATGACAGTGCTAACCACTGTGCCGCTGTTATTGCTATTTTTATTTTATTTTACTTTTTTACCCATGTTGCGAAGCTCAACAACCTTCTTTTTCTGCAATTCACAGTTTTGTTCTTTGCACTTACCCATCATGAGCGAGTTTGGCATTTGTGTTTCCTACAATTTATAGCCTTTAAGTCACAATTGAACAATTTAAGGTCTACAATGAAAATACACTTCAAAAAAATTTTGCACATGAGAATTCATAGGGGTGAGGTAATTGTGGCACACACACATTTTTTGGTGTTTGTTGCTGTTAATATTGAGCAGAGAATCAAAAGGCTCAAGACTTTTTTACAGCCTTTTTTTCCCCCAGAGGACTGTATGTTATTGATATTTGCTGAATGCTAACATTAAGTTGAGCATTTCTAATAAATGTTCAAAACCTTGTATTGTGATAAGTTTAAGAGAACATTATGTATTGGATTAATTAATTGTAACCTTTTAAATAACAATCTAATCAGGTATACAAGATTATTGTTAGACATTTTAGCATTTCTAAACACAGCAAATCAATGTTCACAATTAAATACCTTTAATACAAGCATGTGTCTTTATTTTCATGCGTATGAACAATAAGAAATACTTCTTATACTCTGGCGCTCTAACAGAATGACTAAAAAGCTGCACAGTCTTTTCCCTCGATCCAATATTTGCATTCTGTCTCTCTGTTTCTCTGCTCTGTGCTGTTCTCGCTTCCTTAATTAACTTCTGATTCTTTGTCTTTATGAAGCAAACTAGGGGAGGGCTTTTAGACGTACATTGGTTATCATGACATTTTCTCTGTTCTTTCTCTCTCTCTCCCTCCGTCTAATATCCTTAGTAAAGGGTTGTAGTCTTCATAATAAATCTGTTTACTTGTCTTGGCTCTTAAATGGTTCAATAGAACCTGTGTTGTGCATTGAGTGGGAGCTGTTTTTTTATCACTGAATAATTTTTTTACAGGAAAAAGTCTGCACCAATCAAATTGTACATCATGTGCAGAATTATTAGCGCAAGCCTCACAGAAATGAACCACGGGGGACTGATGATGAATTTAATAACTCTATGCGGTTTTTGGTGTAACAAGCCTAGATAAAGTTTAAGCTCCTTGAAATGTCAAATCCCAGAGTTTTAAAGAAAAAAAGATTAGCCATACTTTGAATCAGAACTTACTGAATCGAGATGCACTGAAAGCCATAGAAAACTGCTAAAGACAAATAAAGACTGTGTGTGCTGTTAATCTTCATGAATATGCACAATGTTATGATTATGGATTTGTTTGTAGAGTTTTTCAGAATTAATGACCATCTCCACTAAATAGTTTTTCTCCTGCCGTCTCAGATAGATTGTTGTTTATACAGCAGATCTTGCATTGGTGTTGCTTAGACTCACAAAGGCATGGCTAAAATATATTTATAATATAGGTGGGCATAGAATATTTTTTTAATCTAGATTAATCTCACTGTAATCTGGAATTAATCTAGATTAAAATGGCTCATTTGAATTCAGAATTCAAGGTATTCAGAATATGTGTGCTACCCAAATAATGACTAAAAGTAAGTCTTTGAAAACAGGTTTCTCAAGCCAGGTGGCGCCTTAGACTAGGGGCTCATCTCCGGTTTCTAAAATGAATCACAAACTGCTTGAGAAACTGTTCTACTATGAGGGGATGAAAATAAATAATGTTCAATAAGATGTTCTTGTGTTTACTAAATGTTTATTCAGTTAAACATGAATTTTGAACTGTAGGCCCACATAAGCTCGAAACTGTGATTTTTGATTACCTTAATCCGACTAAAGTCATAACTGAACTAAACAGAAATGGAATTAAGACGTGGAGTATGCATATATTAGTGGCATTATTGAAGTAAACATGGCAATCAAACTATTACCGTCATGTAGGACTTTTCGCCATTTCAGTCGCATGCGTTATTCAATTCCATAACACTCTCACCAGTCCTTACTCCTTATTTGCGTCTAATACCCCAGTTTGTCACGGGGCCATGAATGAAATGTTCATGAGTGAATGTGAAACTGCCGAACTGCAGTTAAAGTCACCCAAAATTACAGGAAACTCTTCACGTCAACACCTTAATTATATTATTGCCTATTACATATGACATATTACATATGTCCATGTAAACATAGTCAAGGGCATCCTGCTGATTTGATTATAAACGCATAAACTCTACAGGTGCCTGATAGTTAGATGTGGAGCTAACATTAATCAGATTCACTCTAGTGAACTGCATCCATGTTAGCACATCACTTTTGATGTGGTAATTTCAAAGTAGGATAACATGCAGGTTCGAAGACTCGTTCTCGCCACCTACAGTGCAATTCGGCCACACAATCCACGCTAAAATATCAAAGTGAAAGTCATCATAGCCTGCGTAGAATAGACCCAGTTACCAACCCAACTTTGAGAATAGATTAACCGCAATATTTTTTTAATCGCTTGATAAGAGTCTTGCGCTAACGATGCACATTAACGCCGATAACGGCCCACCACTAATATATATATATATGCACTAACATATATATGAAAGGGGGAGCTCTGAGATTATGGGGTCCCAGAACTGGAGCTTAGTTCACATTGCAGATGTTGTAATGAATTCTGACCCTTGCCAGATTATTACCCCATTTTTTATGCTAGGTTTAAGGTTAGATGTGGTAGAAGGGTTAGGATTAGGAGTGAGGTTTTGGATTAGGCAATCAGGTAGCATATGTTTACATGGCCACCAATACTTCAATTTTAATACAACAAAACTTTGATTAAGAGTAATTTTGATTACCTTAATTCGACCATTTTGTAGTACTTTTCGCTACATTTTGCGACAGGATGCACACTCGGCAGTTGTCGGGCTTTTGACAAAAATCAAATGAGAATAGCTTCAAGCAAGAAAGCACAAATTGGGTGCAAGCAGGAAATGAGGACTATGCTGAGAATTCTCCCAACAGTCCTTGTTGCACCCCTTTTTGCCTTCAGAACTGCCTTAATCCTTCATGGCATAGATTCAACAAGGTACTGGAAATATTCCTCAGAGATTTTGGTCCATATTGACATGATAGCATCACGAAGTTGCTGCAGATTTGTTGGCTGCACATCCATGATAGAAATCTCCCGTTTCACCACATCCCAAAAGTGCTGTATTGGATTTAGTGACTGTGGAGGCCATTTGACTGCAGTGAACTCATTGCCATGTTCAAGAAACCAGTCTGAGATAATTCGCGCTTTATGACATGGCGTGTTATCCTGCTGGAAGTAACTAAGAAATAGAAATGTGCGCACATCTAGGATTCTCAAAGGCAGGTGCTCGATCAAGCACAAACACAGTAGCAAAGAAAATCGGCACACTGCCACCTTAGCTCTCAAATACTTTTTATATAACAATGTTTTGACCTATATGGTCTTCAACAGGTACTGAAAATCCTGCTGGAAGTAGCCATCCGAAGATGGGTACACTGTGGTCAAAAAAGGGATAGACATGGCCCAAAGTGTGCCAAGAACATAAACCCACATCATTACACCATCATAACCAGCCTGAACATTGATACAAGGCATGATGGATCCATGCTTTCATGTTGTTGATGCCAAATTCTGACCCTACCATCCGAATGTTGCACAGGCAACATTGTGGTCTTCTGCTGCTGTTGCCCATGCGCTTCAAGGCTTGATATGCTTGACAGTGATTTTTAAACCACACTGAACTGAGCTAAACTGAACTGAACTTAAACACTACAAACTGAACTACACTGTTCCTATTTACTATGACCTTTTATGTGAAGCTGCCTTTGACACAATCTACATTGTAAAAGCGCTATACAAATAAAGGTGAATTGAATTGAATTGAACATGTTGAACTGCCGCTCACTGGATATTTTCGGACCCTTCTCTGTAAACCCGAGAGATTGTTGTGCATGAAAATCCCAGTAGATCAGCAGTTTCTGAAAATCTTCAAATTTATTATAACTCTTTATTTGTTTGTTTGATTGTTAAGCTACAAAAAAAGCTAACTGAAAGGAATTGTTTTAATTTAAATGCTGTAATTTAGATTAAAATTTACAAACTGTCACCAAGGGACAGAGGACAATGCAGAGACTTTGGTAAGTGAATCAAGTCAGATTCTGCTTGAGTAGTGTATTCAACGTTGAACTACTTGAGAGTGATTGTTTGTCTTCATGCTTTATTGTAATCCATTTAAATGTGATTCGTATATAAATCTGTAATAAAACGTGACATCGTTTCACAATCATATCTGTAGTTAATGCTGTTTTGCCCCTTCAAATTATTTTCTTTCTCTCCAGATTATTTCCTAGTACAGTAATATTCAATATACATCTAGAATATTTTTAAAGAAAACTTGTTTTTAGTGGTTACAGTAGTTATTCCTGATCCGCTGAAAGTAATTCCATAATATGTTTCCTTTTAATATTCAATGGATGGAACTGGAAGGACAATAATGGCACCTGTACAGATTTTATTACAGATTTGTACTGTTTAAAAGGAGTTACGCACATGCATTCAAGCATCACAGGGATAGGATAAGGGTGGATATAGAACAACTTTTAATGGTCATGAAGTTCAAGCTCAAATGTACCTCAGTATGTGATTTCATACACACTATTAATGTTAGAAAAAGTGCAGGTATGAGATTAGATGGCAAGTTATGTACTGCATAAATAATCTTCTCTTAGAATTACACTTACTAATGGATTAGCTACTGTCTACGTTTACATCATGAAAATGTCTGTGAACATGTTTGTTCGATAAAAATGCATGGAGGACAAATGAACATTTTAGTACAAGTGCAGGCGACTTGTCCTCAGTGTAACACGAGCGCATGTATTATTGAATTCATTTGCCAGAAAAGGAGGAGTCATTAATCAAGCAAATAAAGAAATTTGTCATTAGCATTAGCATACTAGCTGGAGATATATTTATTTATTGAGTGCATTGAGCCTATTTACATGTAAAATACGTACCAAAACAATACAAAATGTGTAGGATTTGCCATAGAGAAGAACCTAATGTAAGAATAAGCTCTAGCCACACTGTGAAATGTCCAGCTGAAGCCTGGATTCAATCAAATCCAATGTAATCTAAAGGAATATAATAATCCGTGTTTGTTTGTTTGTTTGTTCTGCGAGTAACATGTGACATAGTCATTAGTGCTTGTGCTGCACTGCTCTGAGAGAACATCAATCAGATGGCTGATCGATGCAACATTTGGGAGTGATGTCAGAGGATCAATACTAATCTCCCATGACAAACACACACACACAGATATACACACACATATACACACTTGCACACTTACCCATTCTCTGCAGGCTCACGGTGTCACACAGGCTTGCAGAGACACTCACTTTCAGTTTGCTTCATCTGACCCCTGTCTTCTCAAAGGATTGCCAGTTCTTGTCTAATATAATAACAGCAGGAACACAACTCTCAGCAGAAGAGGACTATACAAAGAGCACATAACATCAACTAAAAGGAAAAACAAGCCTTAAGTCATGGTGCATTCAGAACGAACACTGAAACACGGAAATATTCCTGCTCTGACTGTCAGTGTTTAATGTGTCAATGTTTTTAACTCTATTTTTGTGTCCTGTTCTTTGTCCAATTTCAGCCCTTTTAATATGTTTCCTCCACCGTCCTGTCTGTTTTAATCTTCGATTTGTTGTTGGTTTTAGTTGTCTTTTGATTATTTCATTTCTGTTTTGATAGTGTTTTTAGCAACGTGGGACACATATATGACTGTCAACATCTCAAAAAATGTGTTTTGGTGTTTCGTGAGCCTTTAAGATTGTAAATTTATAGTAGTCTTTGTTCTTTAGCTTTCTATTTATCTCTTTCCTTAATTTTGCCCAAGCCTATCTAATTTTATTTGTTACCAAGATTTGTATTTGATTGATTTCTTCTTTATTTTTTTAATCAGTTAGTTTTATTATTTTCCTTGGATAATTATCACTGCCTGTTTTCTGTCTTTTGTCTTTACTCATGCTGATTCCACTTCTGATTCCTCTTCCTTTCCTCCTGACATCTCTGGCCTGCCAATTTGGTGTACATGCTGCTGCTAGATCAATCTAGTATATATCAAGCCCTAGCTCTGCCCACTGCTGCTTTGACTCCTGACTGGCCTTTAATTCTGGTGCTGTCTTGTCCTTGCCACTAGTTTCCCTGCATGTTACTGCCCCTACTGTTTGGACAGATGAAGGGTCTGCCTGTATTTTTCCCGTTAATATACAGTACAACATTGTTTTGTTCATTTCTGCAACTGGGCCCTCTTTCCTGCAAACCACTGTGACAAAAAAAAAGTCTAATAATAATAATAATTCATTACATTCAAGTTTGTTTTTGACCATATATGACACAGGCTTGATGCAGGCATATGAACTGTCACAGTCATGGCTAAGACAAAAGAGCTCAGTGAGGACATGTGGCTGCGCTTTGTGAAGTCAGGAAAGGCCTATATGACCTAGTCTAAATGTTTTGAAGTTCTAGTGGCTACAGTGCAAAGTACTGTTAAAAATACAAGATGTTCTGCACTCTGAAAAATCTCAGCGGATGTGGTAGAAAGTCAAAAGTTACACATGTGCTAAGCAGGAGGATAGTGAGAGAGGTAAAAAAGAATCCAAGGATCACCACCAAGGCCATCCTGATTAATCTGAGCTCTGCTGGTGGCAGCATCACAAGGTAGACAGTCCAACTGTCACTACACACTGATGGGTTACATGGACGCAGACCAAGAAGGACACCACTTCTCCGGTGAATGCACATAAAGGCCGGCATGACCTTTACAAATGCACATCTGGATGAGATTTCTGGTCTTCTGTTTTATGGTCAAATAAAAAAAAAAAAATTTTTTGGTCACAATGATGTAGCCTTCATTTGGCATAAAAAGGAGAAGCCTTCAACCCCAAGAATATCATCCACACTGTCAAACATGGTAGCAGGAACCTAATGTTATGGGGGCGGGGTAGGGGAGGTTCGGTCGGTGTACCAGGGATTCACAGTAAATGGCATGAAGGAGCTCCTTGAATAAGGAGTAATACATCAAAATTCTCAACAGCAACATCAGACAGTCTGCAAAAAAATAAATAAATAAATAAATAAATAAATAAATGAATAAAACCTTGGACAATTCAACACTACAACAACCCAAAACACACAGCAAAATGGTTAAGAAATGGTTAGCAGACAAAAACATTAACATTTTGCAGGGGCCCAGCCAGAGTCCTTACTTAAATCCAGTTGAGAATCAGTTGAAGGAGCTAAAGATCAGGGTGTTGGCAAGGAGACCCTACAGCCTGAAAGAATTAGAGCTCTTTGCTAAGATTAATGGGAAAAAATACTAATGGAGATATGCTCAGCAATTATAAAAAGCATTTGATTGCTGTAATAGCCAATAAAGCAATTTTATTAATTACTGAGAAGGCTATGAATAATTTTGTAAAGTAACATTTCATTTAATTTAACATATAATTACATATAATTTACATATAGTACATCATTATTCATGGAGGCTACTGCTATTGTAAAGCGTTATCAAATATTTCAAATCAAATCTAATACCAGTTTCACCACACCATGCCATTAGCCCCGGTTTATATACAAATTGAGTTGTATAAACTCACGATTCAGACTTCAGAACATGGAATTGCGAGTTATCACATAATTCAGAGGGAATTTGTGAACACACAATTACAATAATGTGTAAAAAATCTACAAATGTAGATTTGTGAGTTAAAACTGACAATTAATTTTTTTATTTAACTTATTCAGTGTCGAATGTGCAATAGCTTCTGAGAGAATAGTTTTCAGACATAATTACATACTTTTTTAGCTGTCATATTTTGTATGTATATTTGAACATGATAAAGAACCATGGTTTAGATTTTTTTTATGTTGTTGAGTCAACTGTTAAATTAGCTCAAACACTGCCTTAGAACACATTCTGTTTAACAGATGTTATCAGCTTAGATTTTTTTAAAGAGACCAATCAATTGATTTAATAACTCACCGTGGTAGTTAGTTGCACAGTCCCATTACAAAATGTAATTTGAGTGACTTCTTTTTTGAACCATGGCCAAAACCTCATTATTATGCCTAATTAGTCTTTACACTAAGTTTAATTGTTTTGGTATTACATTAAACCTGGTGACCTTTAATGGTGACCGGAAATTTATATTAATCACAATTGCTAAAGCTGATAGTATAGTATTAGAATGCTTGCCATAGATTTCATGATTCACATAAAAAAAACATTTATCGTTACAGCAAGAGATAACTGTCCATCCTGTATTGTACGAGTACTCTGTCGTAATGTACCGTTTAACTGACTTGTGATCAAGTTTGTTTTTCCCTTGACTCATTACCCCCCTCTGTTGGTAAAAATTGAGAACAACAGAAAATACGCTTTGTTTACAAAGTGGTTCAAAGGACAGTTCACCCAAAATACAAGGATTTATTCTCATGTGGTTTTAAACATTTGTTGAATTCTTTCTTCTATCATCAAAATATCTTCTTATGTTGTACATTATTTCATTCAAGGCATATTTTATTACTAGAAAAAGTTATTTAGGAAGGGGTGGCACGGTGGTTCAGTGGTTAGCACTTCAGTGTGTGGCACTTCTGTGTGGAGTTTGCAAGTTCGTGTGGGATTCCTGGCCGTAGTTTATGAGTGTGTGTGTGTGTGTGTGTGTGTGTGTGTGTGTGTGTATGTGTGTGTGTGTGCGTGCGTGTGTGTGTGTGTGTGTGTGTGTGTGTGTGTGTGTGTGTGTGTGTGTGTGTGAATGAGTGTGTATGGATGTTTTCCAGTAATCGGTTGCAGCTAGAAGGGCATCTGTAAAACATATGCTGGATAAGTTGGTGGTTCATTCCACCATGGTGACCCCTGATGAATTAAGGTACTAAGCCGGAAAAACAATGAATGAATGAACCTACCTACAATAAAACTCAACAGTAGCTGTTTTGACCATTTCAAGTTGTGCAAGAATGTAAGTGTTTAGCAGTCAGGCCTTGATGCCTTTTCAGGTTAGCTCATGAAGTTCACGGTCAAAGCCAAAGACAATCAGCAGCTCAATCTGATACCGCTCATAGTCTCCCTGTAGCATCCTTAATTACCTGTGCTAGGTCTGATGCATTTCAACCAGGACACATTGCAAAGACAGCCTTGTTCTTTTCACAAGCTGAAGTGAAGTCAATGAGGATTCTGTTCATGTCGGAACATGAACATCGCTTCTGGACAGCGGGTGTGAGCTGAATGAGCAATTAAATTTACACCATTAGAGATATTATTAGAAGGATGGGAGACTAGCAGTGCTAAAGTCAGCTCTAAAGAGACAGTGCCTCAATAACAGTGAATGCTGTGGTTGAGTCTTGATGACCACAGAACAAACCAACCCCTGTTAGGAATAAAAAACAACTTATAATAGTCAGTCTACTGAAAAAGAATAGCACATGCTGACTGTGTTGCAGTCAAAGCAATGAATCATTAATCATTCATGGTTTCCAGGAGAGAGAACAGGATACTCACTTTTGATGTTTTCATATTCCTTTATAAACAGAAAATGTCCAGCAGAGGGCAGCATGCATTAGTGGAAAATGGAGAGAGGGAGAGCGAGCGAGCGAGAGAGAGAGCTATTAAAAATATTTTTCCTTGTAGAATCTGTTGCAGAGCAGCTTTGCCCATAAGCAGTTCTCATGTGGCAAATACATTATTTACTTTAACTGAGATAGTTGTAATTTCTGTTTTTACAGCCTTAAAAACTAAATCAACCAGAGTATTCAATATAACCAATACAAATACTCACAAACAAACATATAGTACACTCATTTTTTTATGAATTGCCCAATTCTGAAAGTTCTGAAAGTGCATGACAATAACATAAAACAATAAAAGGAACCAAATATTGTGTTTTCATAAAAATGAGAAAGAGAGCGTGCGAGCTCATGCACGTCGTCATTCTTTGAAGTCTGAGTTCAACACAATGCTTTTGATTAACTTTAGATTGCATATGATTTATTATTATTATTTTAACTAAACTATTGTGATCCAGATGCAACAAAAATATGTCTACCTGGAATAGGAATGGGAACTTAATTAAACTAAACTTTTTTTCAGAATATGTAAAAGTTTAGGTATATTTACTCATACTTGGTCTATAACAAAATCTGTACATGCAAAATTATTTAAAAATAATATTTCGTTTCTTTTTTTTAAGTGCTATTTGTCCTTACAGCAGGTTCACACTTGTTAACATTATTTATAAATGATATTTTCCACAGGAGAATTTGTGCACATAATTGAAACAAATCAGAATGTGTATATTTATACAGTATATATATATATATATGTGTGTGTGTGTGTGTGTGTATAAATATTTCAGTCTTCAAAACTAATTGAAAACATTTGTTTATCCCAAGAATATTACTTTGAAACAGTGCGTGTTATATCTAACAAACATTACCAAAACAACAATCCTTGAAAAGAAAACTAGTTTTGAACCGGATTTGTGTGAGAGTAAAAAGTTCTTTCTTTCTTTTTAACAGTCTTTACGAGAACACAGTATC
The DNA here is from genome assembly GCF_903798145.1 of Danio aesculapii. Classification (NCBI taxonomy): domain Eukaryota; kingdom Metazoa; phylum Chordata; class Actinopteri; order Cypriniformes; family Danionidae; genus Danio; species Danio aesculapii. The sequence goes on along the minus strand of NC_079441.1, from coordinate 33,630,684 downwards.
AAAAACCACATCGTCCCCCTCCTACACAATCCACGGATACCGTGTTCTCTGTCTTCCTCCCACAAAGGTCATCAGCGATGAACAGAAACACAGGTATTCTGAATAGTAAACAATGAGTTTGGCAGGATCATTTCAACAATGTGAGAATGTGTTCAAGCCATTACCCTTCATAATACCATAATTTAATGCTTGTGCCTCTTTGTATGCATCTCTGATATTTGGACAATGAAATGATTCAGTCAGATGATTCATGATTATGCAGCATTATTCATTCTCTTACGTGATTATAAAACGATATTTGGTTCCTTTTATTTTTCTGTTTTCTGTTAATGTCATGCATTGCGGGCAATTCATAAAGATGTGTAGATATTGTTTGTGGGTATTTTTGTTGCATAAAGAAATTAGCCAAAAAATAAATAAATAAATATAAAAGTATATAATGTAACGTATATTCTGGTTGATTTAGTTTTGAAGGCTGTAAAAACAGAAATTCCATCTCTCCATCTCTTTTTTAATGAACAATATGTGCTACCTGAGACCAGGTTATGAGTAAAGCTGCTCTGCAAATAATTGTATAAGAAAAAATGTGTTAATAGCTGTTATCAAACTCTGTCATTGTTTAGAGTGTTCAGCGAGCTTTAGTGTGTTTAAAGCATAGATTAGTTGACATCTAAGTAAATAAAGACCACAGGAAATGTGAAATGTGATTCTGGCGTTTTTTACGCCCACGTTCGTCAAAGAAAACATTGTTGTGAGGCGGTGTGAATTGCCTGAGTTGCTGATATAAAGCTGCTTGGTGCACATATATATATATTTTACTTTTCTCTGGTATTGTCTAATATTGAGTTTTACTGTTAAAGCCGTAACACAGCATCCTGCTGACTAGTGCAGAAAAGAAGCATATAAGTCATGAAGGAAATAAATGATCATAGAGGTATATATTTATATCAGACAGGAAAACTGAGGATACGCAAAAGATTTATATTTAGTGGTGTCTTTTTCACAAGAATGCTCTTCCTGAATGAACTTTAACTTTATCACCAAGTCACTTTAGTGCAGGTTTTTGTTATGGCCGTCAGAGTGCGAGGGACCTCTATTCTAAAATCTAAAAGTTTGCATAAAAATGACTGTATAAAGAAACAATGCTGCAAAGAAACAAATATTATCAATTGGACTAAATAAGAATATTATTTAAAAAATTATTTAGTTAAGTTATTTTTTCTACCGATTATTTTAGTACTGAATTTTGTAATTTGCTATATATAATTTTATATATTCATTTTATGTCAATTCATACACTCTCAGAAATAAAGGTACTCGAGCTGTCACTGGAGTGGTACCTTTTAAAAGGTACACATTTGCACTTAAAGTGTCCATGTTGGAATCTAAAAAGTATATATTAGTACCTTTAAAAGGATATTAGTACCTATTTTAGTACCTATTTTAGTATATATTAGTACCTATTTTAAAAGGAACACTTTTGTACTTTTTAGTTACTAATATGTACCCTTGAGGTATTAATATGGATCTTTAAGTTTTGAAAAGGACAGATCACACACCTTTATTTCTGAGAGTGTACCAAAAAATGTTTATTATTTATTTATTTATTTTGAACTGTGTTAACATGCTTACATGTTTGATAATTTAATCTAAAATTAACTTTAATATTATTAATATTTATTTATTTCCCTATGTATATAAATAATTATTATCTTATGAGTTTTACAAAGTATCCCAGGGTCCCTCTGAACTGTCTTTGGCCCCTAGGTGTCCCAAGATCATTGGTTGAAAACCCCTGCTTCAATGATTCATCATAGGTTAATGAGGTAAACAAACACTGCACAGGGTTGAGTGATCTGGCTAAGAAATATTACTTGTATCATAACATCTAACTATACTTCGTTGGACAATGGTTATGCATTTAATTAGAAAGTGTGTTTGCATGCTAAGGAAATGTGCACAGAAATATGTGTTTGGGTGAATGTGATGACAGATTAAAGTAAGTTTAGTATGGTTACTTTTTATTAAAGCATACAACCCTAACCTAACTCCAACCTAATGAGTAAATGGCCTGTGGCGCAAGCTTTCAGTGAGACACATGATGTTGATGTACAGTACAACTATTTTATTAAACCGTTCATGCAGACTGCTGCTGTCATTAAACAAATATATACGCATTGTATTGTAATGCTGATATTAATGAAACGTAAAGTATAAAATTAGGAAATGCAAAGCAATTTATATATGTATTTATTAATTTACTTACCATACGGAGCAAATGACTCCACGATGTAAATTCTAGTAATAAAAAGGTAATACATAATAAGTCATTTTAATGATCCAATTAGTTAAATCAATTTATTTCAATGTTTACATAAATGTCCTACGCATAATTTATTGCATTCACAGTAAACTACACAGAAACACGTGCTTTCGAAAGCGCACGACTGATTCAAGTGTAGTTCTGTATTAACAGAAACTACAACACCCATAAACCCAGTGCGTTCGTGTGTGTATGTGTGTGTCTGTGTGTGTGCGCGCGCGCGAGTGACTGAGTGCGTGTGTGCGCGCGCTTGTGTTGTCTGCCGACTTGGCTGACGTCACCGCTGGAACTGCCCTGTCACGCGCTGTTAGTAAAAGTTGGGATAGGAGCTAGAGACGGAGAGCAGCAGCGAAATTACGGACGAACTCGATCAACGGTCGCGCTGACGCACAACGCTCACCCCCCCTTCACGCCACGGGCTAAAAAAAAAAGTTCAGACAGTCGCTGCGAGTTCGCTGAATCCCTGCAGAAGGTCGAGCAGTTTGGATTATTCTGAGGGACAAGCAATAATATTTTCTGCTCGGACTTAGAGAAGTACAGCACGGAGGAAAAGTTTAAAAGTTTTGCCTTCAATATTAGTCAATGTAGTGAGTTCATTAAAGAGTCGGTGTACATAGACGGGTGAGCCCGAGCTGTCAAACCCGATGACTACTGCAAACTGCCCCGGGAATGAAGAGCTGGACTTCAGACTGATCTTTGGGGAGGACGGGCAGCAGCCGCCGCTAGGCCCCGCAGGTTAGTGCCTCTACTTCGGGATACTCTCGCATAGTCTATCGGTATAGATCAACTCCTGAATCTTTCATGGATAGCAAAGGCGAAACACGTTATTAAAAGCAGCAGCGCGCGCCGCTGAAACCACGTCGCTCGCCGGCTTTTCTCTTCATACCAGCAGCTGCAGTTTTGTTTAGTTTTTGTGCGGTTGTAAATTCAGCCAATGAAAACGAGAAGCGGCAAGTTTAGGCGGCCGAGTGAACTAATGTATAACCAAGAAGCACCTGGACACCCTGTCCTGAAGACGGTCATAGCGGCTCCAAACCTAGTTAGCTGCCTGCCTTGACAGCCTTTTTGAACAACATTGGCGCCTTTAAGTGGTTTGAGACAGATCCACATCAGTCTGACAGCTGCCGCACAGTCGAATGCTATAAAAGTTTCTGTTATCACTCGCCCCTGCCTTCAACTTGAGCACATGGAAAGAGTTTCAAACCAAAAGTTTCCACTAATACTGAACTCAACACTGTTTCGTTTCTCCATTTATTATTTGCGGCGGTACATATAGGCAGTAGTTAGCTCTGTCACTTTGCAAGTAATACAGATATATTATCAAATGCATGAATATTCAAATGAGTTCTCATTATTGTTTAGAGGGAGGTCTCTTCTGAATAGCACTTTTCACATGCACATTTTGGGGTAAAATAAATGAAAATAAATTTGGTTTGTGTATATTTTTATAATTAATCTAATATTTTAGAATATATGCTAATTCTTGTAATCATTAAAACTCTTAAATTTAAATGTTTTTGCCTATGCCATTTACCTCAGCTATGTTTAATTATTGGATTATCCATTATTACAGCCACAATAAAAGATTGCTGCTGTATAGTAAACACCTGAATAACAGCTTTCTTTGAGAATGATAATTGTGTTTATTGACATTACTGATTCATTAAACGTCTCTGCAATGGTAACCACACTAAATGACAGGAGGAGTTTGGTTATTTCTAAACACATTTGCTATGTCTGCAGTGCAGATTATCTCCAGTTTGCTACCACCAGACATAGCCTGTGTGTGTGTGTGTGTGTTTGTGTAAATTGCCTAATGAAAAAACAGTGTGTGAGAAGCAGCAACCCTATCAGCGTCTGTCAGTGTGCTGGAGTGTGTCGTGAAGGAAAGAGATTTGGCTATAGTGAAAGCAGAATGCCTGTTTGTGGGTGGACCCCTGTGTGTTTTTGCTGAAGTTTTGCATGTTTTTTTAAAAAAAAAACATTGCATGATCTGTGAATTGCGTATAGGGATTTCATGCATTACCTAGGCAAAATAGGACTGATGATTTTGTGTCATTTCAAAAGAATAATCGCTGTGTTTTGCTTATAATGTAAAATACTGCACTATTTAGGTTTGAGCCGTATTTGGGTGTATTTAATAGATGAAGCTTTGGTACTTCATAAACTGCATGAAAGGCTGATGCTGATATGCAAAATTTTATAAAAATTGATAGAAGAATGAGAAAAATCCAAAAGGTGGGAGGATATATTTGGACTAGATGTTGGAAAAAAAGTGTTCAAGTGGTTTTTTAGTCTGTATAGTTTGGACCCAAATTATATAGTTGCAGGTGTTGTGTAAGAATTGTGATTTACAATTGGATGTATGTGTTTTCTATTTCAGCTATATGCATGTCCAACTTTATCTCAAAGAATTATAGAGTATTAAGGGAAAAATAAACTGATATTATTATATGTAGAAAATTATTACAGAAAATGAAACAATTTTTACCAAGCTTTCTTATGACTCATTGTTTTGAAAAATAAGACCACAGTATATACAGGAAAATGCAATGGCTAAATCGGACTGAAAATACAAACTCTTTTTACGGTGTTGTTTTAATTAAACAGACTTTCTGAAAGGGAAATAAAAGCAATTTAGTTGTTAAACAGGTTTTATCCTGAGTTTTGCAGTTGACCGTTCATGCATGTCGAAAAGTCATCAGGATTTCAATGCGGCTGAAGGGCAGGGCTGTTGTTACTATACACACTCATCAGTATTTTCTGTGCCTCTGGCTGTTTTTAGACAAAAGATAACTGATCAGCTTTTGTCTTGTGTTTGTTAATAAAGCTGAGACCGTTTAATTTAGATTGGCACTCTCTTTTCAGAATGTCAAAATATCACCAGATACTATTTAATTTGAATAACGTGTTTGTTTGTTTGTGTATTTATGTCACATTATTTATTTTATTACCTCATTGACCAAAAATGCAGTCTTTATCAAATATCAAATTTATCAAATTAAATGGATACATTCATGACTTTATGACCACTGGAAGTTTAAATGTTAATTATTGTATGCATTTAAGACCAGGTGAGGAAATATATGTATAATTCAGATTTATTAAATGTTTATGAATTGTAGCATGCATGCCCCTTTTTAAGTCTAATTACGGTAATTCTCCTAAAATGTTATACATAGAAAAGAGAAACTTATGGTTAAAAAGTTCAAAAAGTGATTCAAGTAGAAAAAATACAAATATGCCTGATTCAACAGCAGCGTGAAAGGGTGTGTGTGCACATCTCACACAGAAGTTTTTGTGATCTATGACAGCAGTGGTATTTATAATTACACTCTATAAAGCTCTGTTAGTTTTCAGTGTTGTTTAGTCCAGAGTGAAATCTGACAGGAGGACTGTCTGCTCGTTTGGTTAATCTGTGAATATTTGCATTGTGTCTATCGTCACCTTAAATGACCCACCACAGATGAACGTGAGCACATGTGAGGCAGCTTTCAAGTGTAACATTTTCTGTGCATTTTCCCTCATAAAGTGAGTTATAGTTTTGGGAGCAGGATATTAGAAACTGAAAACATATAATTGAATATACACTTCTTTATTTGTTATTTATCTAATTTATTTATTTGCATTTTTAATCAATAAAACATTTTGATAAGATTAGATAAACCACCATGTTTCTGAAAACTAAAAGTAGCCTCTTTTTTTTAAAACAATAAAACTTTTTTATATAATAATAAAAATAATAACAATAATTACTGCAGCTTTTATCAAATTTTATGGTATTATCACAATATTGAGAAAATTTTTATATCTATAATAACAAAAAGAACAACATTTTTGTGTATTATTGTTTATAAATGTTCAGAAGAACTTTCAAGCAAATTAAAACATGCCAAATTGCTAACTGATTAGCAAAATATTTTTGAAATACAGTCCCACCCCAGCCGTCCAAAGATGACAGTGGACAGCCCACTAGATCATGTAATTTGCCAGTTAGAAATCTTTATAGTACTTAATAATACTACAATTTCTAACAAAAACTGTATAATATCTGCACGTTTTCAGTTTTGTAGCAAGCGAAACCTGTCATGATGTGCAATATTTCATGCATGCAAGGATCACTGGTCTCTCTCTCTCTTACGCGCTTTATCCTAAAGCGACTGCTGTATGCCTCGCGATTGGCTGACGGCGTGCAGGAATTACACTTGTTATTAAGCCATACTTGCATACTTACATGCTATTTCTGACTTCTAGTAGCATGGTAAACAATATAGGGACGCGTCACAGGTTGTCATTGTTTAAAAATGAACCAATGCGAATATAAAACCAACTTCAGCTCAGTAAAGCAGGCTAGGCGGAATAATGCTATTCACTTATGTTTTGTTGATAAACTAAATGAAAATAAAATTATCGATGTTGTAAAAGGTCCCTTATGAAATTGATAATAGTCACATCAATCTTTTGCTGGGCGATTTAAGTGGCAGAACAACACTTCTGTGTATATAACCCATTCATAACACAACACATTCTACATCAGCTTTGTGTGACTAAAATAGTTTTAAAACAGAACATTACCTGTCTAACAGAAATACTTCAGCCATGGTGTCATCTATCCTCACCGTGCAAAAGTAACTCCATTATTAATTCAGGATTTTAAAGTTTTGATTCAGCATTTGTTTTTAACGGTTACTCTTTGTCTCGAGTGCACATAAACACGTGGTGCGCGTGTGCATGCGCAAACGGTGGATCTGCGTGAATGGCTGTGCAGATGTACAAATCTACATTTGTTGACAGAAAGTTTGGGATAATTATCAGAATTATGGGAATTGTCAGCGTGACAAATTTTAATTGGTTGAACTTTTTTTTGTCTTTTGCCTTACCCAAAATATAAAGTTACATATTAATACATTTAGATCATTAACTTTAATCATTACTATCAGAATGTGATGAGACTTTCAACCAGCACAACAACAAATGCTTCTGAGGACAATCACCATCTTTAAGGTTGTGTTAGTTTAAAAAAAAACTATTGTAATTAACTTTTAGTTATTATCTCTATTAAATAAGGTGGTTACATCTTTTAAATAGTGAGTTCAATTAAACATTAACTTATAAACTTAATTACCATTACCTAAGATTAGTACATTTTTTAAAGGTCGTTTTTCCAACAGTTTGTGTTATCAACTGGGACCTCATTATAAAGTGTTAATGATCAGTTGGTCTATAAATAATCAGAACATTTTCAATCAATATCCCTGGCATACTGTAGGCCATATTAACATGTTATGTAAAGTTTGAAGATTAATAGCCTATACACTGGTTCTGTGATGAGCCACTACAAATACAGCAATCTGAATATTCTTGAAAATCACTCCTAAAAACTTTTAAATAATTATTCAAAAATATATAAATCAGAAAGAGCTTTATTGCCAGGTATGTTCACACAAACGAGGAATTTGTTTTCGTGACAGAACTTCTACAGTGCAATAGAATTACAGAGACAGGACAAAAAACAGATAATAAATATATTTTAAAAATAGAAGAAAGTAGTAAATGCATATGAACAAATTGACAAGTGTATTTGTAGGTGTATTACTGTATACAACGTTATATGTGCAGCTGTTATTTGCAAATTGGCATGTAAAGTGTGTTGTTAAATAAGTGTATATATGTATAAAAAGTATATATAGCATCTAGTGATGTCTGTTTCACAATTATTATCATAAAGTGCCTATGATAACAAAATCCTGCATGCTCATTATCTCATTATATTGTCTTGTTGTTAAATATCAGCACGTGTTCACAACAGAATAAAGGTTTTGTCCTTTGTTTGTAAGGCAGAGGTGGAGTGAGTGCAGTAAAAGTGGCCTCTGCCATTGCAGAGGTGGCTGTAGTAGGGCCAGAAGGTGCTCTCTCAGGGCTGAGTAAAGTCAGATAGTGTGGAGCTGTCTGGCATAGTGCCCGGGCACAGCATGTGGTCTTCAGATGGCAGTGGAATTCAAGGGGAGGGGCACAAGACAGAAAAAGGAAAGAGGGTTGAGTCTTTCTCTTTTCTTCACTTTCTCTGTCTTTCATTTCCATCAGTGATAGACCTAATGTGACGTGAATGTGATTTTATTATTTATTTAATTATACTTATACTTTTTATAGTTTATACTTATACTTTTTTAAAGTGTGGTCATCTTTCGAGAGTCTGCAGGGTCTGAAAAACCAGGTCGTCTGAGTGCATGAGAGCACCAGTCTTGAAGTAGTTTTTGAGTGGGTTGCTGAAAAAGGCAGAGCGTGCAGGGTTTAGTGTCTGTGCATGCATCTGCTCATCTGGCTGGCTGGCTGTCTAAGTCGTGGGAAAGACTGAAATTACATCGCTCTCTGGGTGGGTTATTTTAAGCCAGAGAAAAAGTGGCAGAGGGCAGACTGCAGGTTTGCTAGTCCCGTCAGAGGAGAACTGCCCCCTCGGCTAGCAAGTGCCACTGGACGAATCGCCGCACATTTTCGGCCCCGCACCGCCTCGTGTTGTGTGTCCCGAGCAGCAGAGAAGTGTTAAAATGCTGTGCGCTACGTCCACAGGTGAGGCCGCAGACTCAGGTGCTGCATTGACGCTTGTTGGTCAGGGAGCGAGTAACGCGTGCTAGCTCATCCTGCCAGCTTTATTTAGACAAACAGCATGACTGCAAGTCACTAGTTTGGTAGGATGTTATCAAGCTTACATATTCTGACAAAATGAAAGTGAGGAGGGATATTTAAATGAAAATGGTTGCTGCTGCTTTCAATGGGAAACATCACTGTTTGGTTTTTCATACTTGAAGGAATCGTTCACCCAAAGATGAAAAGTCATCACTTACCCTCCATGTTTCAAACTAGGCATGAGCCGGTATAAGATTCTGGTGGTATGATAACCTTGGATAAAAATATCCCGGTTTCACGGTATTGGGATTACAGCTCTAAAATATGTTATTTTTAAATGTCCGGGTAAAATACTAAAACTTTTCCGCATTTAAACACAATATATTTTATTTTGAGAAACATTTAAAATATTTTAGAGCAGTAAACATGTCAGGCTAAATAATTCAAATGAATCATTGACTTCTGCTCTCTTCATTTGTTTCAAAAACAGATTTCTTTACAATTTTAAACAGCATCTTTGGATATCTTTTCTGCTGGAGATGCTGTTGTCTTAAAAAACAAACAAAAAAAAGTAAACAAATCTTACATATACTGTAGGAACGCTATAGCAGAAAATTTAGCTGTTTTTAAAACCTTGACTTTTCCAAAAGCGATATACCTTGAAAACGGTTTAAACCAGTTTGAGTTTCTTACTTCTGTTGAACAAAATATTTCTTTTGAAGAATGTTGATAACTAGTAGTCTGTCTTATTTTTTTTCTACTATAGAAGTCAGTTGCAACTGGTTACCAACATTCTTTTTTTCAGACAGTTTAATATGAACAAATAAAAAGTTAAGGGAGCTTTTGCTGTCAATGGTGCCAGCTTTAAGCGTTCAAAAGTTTATTTATGTTAAAGAAAGATACATTTAAATATATTTTATATAAGCTTGTTGAATGTGCCCAGGATTTGAAACAGGCTATCAGTGCAGACTCCTTTTAACCTCTGTAGAATGATGTTAACATGCAACCTAAAGATGTGAATGATCTGTTTGCAGTCAATCCATTTCAGAAAGAAATATTTTATGGCTATTGAATTTTCAGGTTGTTATAGAAGAGTCTCAATCTAGCAGTAGCTATTTTGGTCACAGTTTATTTTGATGATCCATTTGTTGAATTTAAGTTATATTGCATCTACATGCCAACTAATTCTCATTAGATTATAAGTAGACTGCTAGGTTGGGCTTAGTGTAAGTTGACATGAACTTGCAAAGTTTCTTATAGTCAGTTAAATGTTTGCTGAAAGAGCAGAATCAACAGATAATAAGCAGACAGTCTATTAATACTCAAGTGGACAATTAAAATAAAGTATTACTGCTATTTCTTTACCAAATTGTGTGCGTGTGTGCGCGTGTGCGCGTGTGTGTATGTGTAAGAGAGAGTGTGAGAGAGTGTGTGAGAGAGTGTGTGAGAGAGAGACTTCATTAAGAGAGAGAGACCATATTTGTTTGCAAGTGAACTTCAACAGCCATACCTTTTCTGGGTTAAAGGGGTACTTCAACCACAACAGAAAGTTCATTTGCATAATATTAATAACCAAACAGTTTGTTGCCATTGACTTAAAAAACCCAAACAAAACAACAACAACAAACTGACATCTCAGAATATCTTTAAAAAGTATATTTCAAACAATATGAGGATGAGTGAGTGATGATTGACTGTTTACCACTGACCAATCAACCTTTATCAGTTCGTTATTTTATTTTCCACAGTCCAGCAAAAGTGATTTGGTTATAAAGCTTCCTCCTCTTTATGTTGTCAGGCCTGTATTGCTAAAGCCACAGCAGGGCGCTGATCGTTGTCCACGGTGGTTACATTCATGTGGTGCTGCTGTTCTTATTTTGGCGAGCCTCATGTTGATTTGTTGCCAGTACGCAGTGTTGTAATACATGACAGTGAATCAGCGTTACATTCATTCAGGGCACTTGATACTAATGGTAAGGGCCATCAACATTACAAGCTCATGTCCCAAGTTGTTTCAAGAGCTTTGTTTGGCCCAGCTTAGCCATTAGCTTAGCTCCAGCAAAAGGACCATGTGTACCAGCCAACCGCCTGACTCATTGGGTCTCTGAGAAGATGTGTTTTCTTGCTACAGAGGGCTGTGTGAGAGAGGGTCTGAAAAGTGGTGGGTGCGAGGGGCTTGTTTCCTGGGGTGAGGCACGAGCAGATATGCTTGGCATTTGTCTAGTTTAAATTTAGTGTAACTGAAACCACCAACATTCATTGGATGCTAATGCAAAGAGAATATTGAGGTCTCAGAGATTGGCGTTTATAAAAGATAGTGAGATGACAGCATGTTGGGTGAGACGGAGATGCTGGCTGATTCATACAGAGACCTTTGGTAACATCATTTTGTTTTTACGCCGTAACTAAAACTAAAAGTTCATAGTGTTAGTAAAGTTTTACTTTTGTTCAGCAAGATGTATTCATTTGACCAAACATGTCAGTAGGCTAAACCTTGACATTGTTACAGTAGAATTGTATTTAATAGAAATGCTTGGTCTTTTGAAAGCTCCTTTTAATAAAGATTTCTGTAAAATGTTACACAAAGATTAGATTGGTTTGCCTCCTGATCAGTTCAATTCATTAAATCAAACTAAAGTAATACAGATTCTAAACAGTCACTCAACTTAATTTCATATGCCATTTAGAATTGTGCTTATATTTTTGTTAAAACAACTAAGTTGTATGCATCTTTGCAAGGTGCTTCATTTGGAAAGAAAAATTTAGGGATTAATTGTTTATTTTATTTATTTTTTTTATGAAGAAAAAAAAATTGTGGCGGAGCAATAGCCTAGTGGTTAGCATGCCGACATATGGTGCGGCAGCACTTCAGGGCGTCCCGAGTTCGAATCCCGGCTCGAGGACATTACCCAACCCTACCCCCCTCTCTCTCCCACTTCACTTTCTGTATCATTACTGTCCTATCTAATAAAGGTAAAAAGGCCCAAAATAAATCTTAAATAAATAGTATAATTATGTTACATTAAAAGGAACTTCTGTCATAATTTTACATTTTATGGTTATTATTGTTCTTGTGCTTACTATGTGGTGGTTCATAATATTTTCTGTATTGTCACCAGTGAAATAATGTTCATTAATAATTGGGTATAATTATCAAGGAAACCATTTGTTTAAGCATAATGACATTTAATAACCCTCAGTACGTTTGTAAAATGGCAAGGCAAGTTTATTTATATAGCAAATATCATACACAATGGTAATTTTGTATGAAAAGTTAAATTTAGTTTAACAAATGTAACAGTTAAACATAATAAAGTAAGTTAATTTGTCTTAATGAAGTTATTGGGATATTTAAAAAATGTAGAATTTTACAATATTAATGTTTTCATATATTATGTCTTATGTGTTTTGACGTATTTTTCAAAAACTTAAGAAAAAAATGCAACCCTAAACTTTCAAACGTAATCTGTATATTTAAAAAAAAAAAATGTTTTCAAACATTTACTTAAATTGATTATTTCAATCTGTAAACATTTATATCAGAAATGTATTAAAATATATCATTTTTGTTGATTATATGTAAAATTGTTATTATTGCAAATCTAAAATTATGAGCAGTTATTAGAATCTTTAATGCATTTGCTTTCTTGGTCAGTTAAGTGATTTCGTCCTATGACTATTGAAGTATTATTTGCAACTAGAAGTAGCTTAAAGAATGATCAAACATGAACTTGAAAGTGCAATAAATATCTCTTATCTGTTGTAAACAACCGTGGTTATATAAGGCGATATAATAATGTTTGATTGCTTTTCAAAGCTGTTGGATTTTATGTACTAATCACTGAATTAACTTCTCTAAAAATGACTTTTATTGACCTTCGGCATTGTTTAACTGAGGGGCAGTTTTGATTTCAGACCTTGTGTTTGGCATATTCCGTACAGTATATGGTTCTGTTGAAATAAAAACATAAAACCTCATTACCCCTACTCAAACATCTGCTAAATAGATGGATTGAACTCACATTTGGCTGAGCCCATCACTGTTATAAAGTATCTTTATGAACTCACCATAACATTTAGAATTTCACATTTGACAAATTTTGTAACAGCACAAACTTAGCAAAGGCCTTTTTCATTTTTCAGTCAGTTACACAACGATTTTCTTGAGCAAACTGCATCAAGATATGTTCCATTCAGTCTGAGGCAGCTCTCAAAACTCGAAGATTACAGGCAACAGACAAACGTGTTTTTGTAAAAAAAAAATTTTAATAAGTACTCAAAAATATCCAATGATTTGAAATGCATACTTTGATTTAGGCTGCATGGGATTCTGTTTGATCTTTCAGCCTTTCCTTCCCTTACACTTGTTTGTCGTGTTGTACCTAAGGTCCCTCGCTCTCCTCAGAGTCCCCGCTTCACTTCCTTCCCCTTCTTTTAGTCCCCAAGGCCCTGTTGCACAATTTACCCTCGGGCCGTTGTGTAATTAAAAGTGTGTCTGACAGCTGGATGGTTGTACGTGTGTGTGCGTCTTGGTTGTGGCGAATCACAGATGAGGCTCTGAGACTATCAGTGGCTAAGATGATGAGTGTATTTTGATTCACCGCAGCAATTATACTTTCAGTCATGTAAACGGCTGCTTTATCTGCTTTATTAATGCAGTTCAGCCCAAAAACAATTGAATTCAAATTGGCCTAGTTAAATACAGTTGAAGTCAGAATTATTAGCCCCCTTTATATTTCCCCCCCAAAATCTATACATAATAGTTTTAATAACTCATTTCTAATAACTGATTTCTTTTATCTTTGCCATGATGACAGTATATTTTACTAGATATATTTCAAGATACTGGTATTCAGCTTAAATTGCAATTTAATGGCTCAACTTGGTTAATTTAGTTAACTAGGCGTGTTGGCTATGTTTCCATCTAAAGATTAATTAAATTTATGCGCAAAACGGGAATATTTCATAAAAGATGTGTGAATAAAGCATCGTTTCTGTACAACAAGTCAAAGAGAACAAAATTGTCACTTCCTGATTAACTGGTGCCAAATATCAAAATTAAAATCAGAATTTGCTGCAGTGGGAGAAGCTGCGTGAATCTTTTCTTTATTTAATAAATGGCTTGCACCTCAGAAGATATGATGGTGTTTGAAAACGTGAAGATGCAGAGCACTAATGACATAGCATTAATAGTTTAATAAAACTAATACTGAAACGGTTAATGTGTTTTAGAATGACCAAAACAACATTTTAGGGTGCTTTCACACTTGGGTCAATTGCCTGGACCAAACCCAAGTTCGCCCCTTGCCATCTTCGCGGCTGGTTTGTGTTCACCCCGTGTTTTTTCATTCTGAACCCCGGTGTGCTTGCGTCATCAAGCTGCTATTTTAAATACAGCTGTTGCTAGGTGATGGCCACGAAAGCAAAGCGACAAAATGGACGTCTGCATATCACAGTCGCTCTGCTGTTTAAACTGTTACCAAAACCAAAATACAGAGAGACACTTGCGTTTATCTTCCGCAAAAACATTTAAAACGTTTAGAACATCACGTCTCATGTCTGCAGAAGTCGTTTTTGATTGAGACAAGCAGACATTATCACTGTTTGCACTGGGTCAGTCATGCTTGTCACTAAGGTAGGTGATACACAGACATACACACACACACGAATGAATGATATGAAAACTAAAGTTTGTTGTAAAGTTGGCAGTTCACTTTCATTATTTGGTACGATTGCATTCACATCAGAAGTAAACCGTACCAGAGTTCGCATGAATCGTACCCCAGATTTTAGGCAGACTCTGATCGGCTTTTATTCTAGCCGAAATAAAACAAGACAAGAAAACAAGAAATAAAACATTAAGACTTTCTCAGGAAGAAAAAATATTATAGAAATTACTGTGAAAATTTTCTTGCTTTGTTAAACATCATTTTGGAAATATTTGATTAAAAAGTGACAAGATGGTTAGTAATTTTCACTTCAACTGTATAAATATATTTTCATTTCTTTATTTATTGATTTAAATTTTTTTTATTTTTATGCTGTAATGAAACCAGTGGTTCCTCGAATAGGGTAGCATAACGATCTAGCAAGAGAAATATTCACAGACATGGTCATATAATGATGCCGAGGTCGCCCTTTTAGTGTCGCTCATCAAAAAGTTCTTTGGTTTCTGTCTGCTCTGTTGCTCACTTTGATCTCAGGTTCAGATACGGTACCTACTGGCAAAAAGTGCTTTGTGTGCTTGATTCATAAAGCGAGGCATGAGGTCTGTATTTACATTTCTGCCAATCGTAAGCTACTCTGTAATGTAAACTGCAGTTGGTCAGGTGTAAGATGCGAAAGCAACTCTATTGCTCTGGCTATTTCAGCTGTGATTGACAAGGTTGCCGCTAAATGAACCTGAGGCGTTCCCTCTGCCGGCTGAGCTTTGTTTATCCTGTAATGTTATCACAGCATGAGATGGTTTAATTAGGGAGCTTTATTTAGAAAGCAAACATACGTTCATGTTGGCTTAGGCTGCCATCACCTAGCACAGCGGACATCCGCAGCTTGTTGGTGATGTAACTGGCTGCAGAAGCGGGCCCACAGCAGTGACTCCACAGCATTGGTGAAAAAGCAGGCAGAAAGCTGTGAATAAGACCAGGAATAATTGAACACTTTGAAAACAAAGAATTCAATGTTTCTTTAGAGTCGACGATCTTGAAAAGAGCGCAAATGTCTTTTATATGAGATTACAGGTTTTCTTTTTGAAGATCAACCATTATTAAAGATACAAAACGCTGCAGACTGAATTCAAATATTGCCTAATATCATAAGTGTGTTATGTTATTATGCCGGTTAGGGAGCCAGAAAAAGGCATTTGTTCATCTCAGATGGCTTATCTTTTTGAAGACACGCATTGATACCATCATGAGACATGTCACAGCTTTTGTTCTAAAGCTATCTGTGCAGTGAATGATGAGCTTACTTTCCCTGTATTTCTTTGAGATAATCTGCAACGATGATCAGTGTTTCACATTTTATTGCCCTCTTTTTATCCGTTATTGGAAACTAAAAATTGACTGTTGAGTTTTTATTATTTTTATCTAATGATGTTGAATGTTGGATGTTTTTTAAACCCAGTTTCAGTTCACTTTAAACAATAGGTAAGAATGATTATTGTGAATTACCACATTCAAAATAATTTTTTTTTACATAATATGTGTGTGTTCTGTGTACATTTATTTTGTATAAATAAATACACACATGCATGCATATATTTGAGAAGGTGTTTAATTATATTTAGATATAAAATACCTATATACACTACCGGTCAAAAGTTTGGGGTCAGTAGGATTTTAAAATGTTTTAAAATACACTTCTGCTGCTCACCAAGGCTGCATTTATTTCATCATCATACAAATTGTAAAATGTTACTGCACTATAAAATAAATGTTCAAAAGTAATTTATCAGTGATTTTAATGATAAATTTTCAGCTTCATGACTTCATAGTCACATGATTCTTCAGAAATCACTCAAATATTAATTATTATTATTATTATTAATATTATTATTAATGGTATTAATGGTAATAGTAATAAAAGCAATAATGACTGGGGTAATAATTTCATTTAAAACTACGTACAACAAGAAAGCAGTTATGTAAAATTTTAATCATTATATATTTAACAATATTTTTTTTTCCAAACATTTAATAAAAGCTGTCTTGATGAACAGAATTAATTTCTTAAAAATAAACATGAAAAAAAACTGACCCCAAACTTTTGACCAGTAGTGTAAATGATACAAATGATATGTCAATTGAAATATATGTACCAAAAAAATGTTTTAGAGCTTTGTAT
Organism: Danio aesculapii; assembly: GCF_903798145.1. NCBI lineage: Eukaryota > Metazoa > Chordata > Actinopteri > Cypriniformes > Danionidae > Danio > Danio aesculapii. Next base: position 33,613,892 of record NC_079441.1, on the reverse strand, counting down.
TTTATGCTCAGCACAAACAAAAATGTAATAAATAGTGAGAAAATAGAACTGTGTTTTCTTTTTTTTTTCTTCTTTTTTTTTTTGTATCTTAGTTGCTTTTAAGTCTTAGGAACTCATGTGTTTTGCAGTATGCAGAATGATTCATCAGTTCTGGGTCTCTTACAACTGAGCAATGTATTCTTGCTTCTTGGAAGGATGACTAGTCATCTTTTTTCACTTCCTAAAGCAACAGTTTAGCTTGTTTTAAAAAAAAAACTGCTACTGTTGAAATCTTTTTGGAAAATAATGTATCTATTGTCAACCGGATAGCTTATTGGTTTGATGCAGCTGCATTCACAACAACCAGAGTTTGATTCCGTGGCCGAACCCACTCCCACTTTTACTGTCCTATCAACAAAAGCATGAAAATATTTACCCCCCAAAAATCATCTATTTATAGGCAAAACAACAACAAAAAACAATGTAAAGCTGCAACAAACAGTTATTAATTATTCAATTGAATATTTTGAATAAACCAATAAAATAAATAAACAAATCTAATTATTCAATTCATGGCCACAGTCAAACTGACTCAAAACAAAATGCACAGCCTATTTATGGAGTGTATTTAATTATTGTCTCCCCTTACTCCAAACAATAAGCTAATGTTTTGTTCTTCTACTGCTACTCGTTATAAAAATGCCTGTTGCTAAACTGTTTTGAAAGCAGCAAAGCAGGAAAGTATGCCTAATAAAAAAACAGCAAATCAACATTTGCTATGTGTGCGAGGGAAATGACCACAGAAAGCCCAGCTGTCCTCTTTCAACTCAGTCCGATTGACTGAGCATTCAGCATCGACTAATGAGACACACATACTGTTGCGCACACACTCCTATGCACTCCTAGCTTAGACAAAGGCAGAAACACACAGCCACAAACATTCAGTCATGCACACACACATAGACTCGCTGTGTTCCTTTGTGTTCTTAAGTGGCTGGCTACAGTTGTGCGCTACAGAGATGTTGGTGCTACAGGTGTGGGCTGCTCTGTGTGGCTTGCGTCAGAGACTCAGTGTTTAGAAGTGACGGCTCTGTGCCAGCAGTTCTTAGAAACAGGCAGTGTTAGGAGGCAGCTTGTTTGGCCGAGCGGGAACTCTTATTTTCAGTCTTCATCTGTCAGTTTTGATTTATAGTGATTTTTTTTTTTTTTTTTTTTTTTTAATATGGATTTGTAATGTTTTTTTTAGACCGGATGTTTTAGAGAGACTGTTCAATGTTTGATCTGTTGGGGAAACATTTTGTTTCTGTGAGTGTGTTCTACATAGGGAACTCCGGATTAGGTTACACTCATTACTATAGGCTCGATACGCACACAGAAGCACTCAGGTCAGGATGTTGTGTAAGCAATTTCAGGAATTGACCCTCTTTAAGGCAGGTGTATCTTATGGCCTGGAGTTCACACAGGTTGCCTGTACAGTGGACAAAATGTAAATGATGTTTGAGGTCACAGTGTATTTGGGTCAATGTCTTTGACAATAAATTTGTTAAATTTAGTGCATATAAAGTAAATAGATTGCAAGTTATATTTCTACCGTAAGGTTTTAAATTATGTTTGTGTAAATAAAATGTTTAAATAATGATGATATTCTTTTGAAGGGCTTATTTCTAAATTCTGTGCCTTATTAATTAACTTTTTTCAGATTTTTCAGTTTATGATTCTTTGAAACCACTATGGGAACGGAACCTAGGAGTTCTGTTTAATTCTGACGATTGGTCCAAGATCTGTCATAGTATTTTTCCAAAATGTACCTTATTTATTTATTTTACACCTGTTCATTTGCATAAAATGTTCCCAGCTTGTTTCGACCTCTGTTTTAGGTGCAAAACTTGTAAGGACACATTTTATTGCTTTTTATTTCATTTTATTGTATTTTGGTCTTGTGTTCATATCCAACCATTTTGGAGAGGGGTTCATTCTGCAATCCAGGACATAATTGGAAAAGTTTTATTTTCTGCCCCTCACTTTTTTTTGTTGAATGACATTCCTGAAGACCTTTTTGACTCAACCCTCAAACCTCTGTTTACAAACTCTTACATTTCTGGTTAAGAAATGGATATTACTAAAATGCTCTCAAATTTCAACTATTTCCATGTGGATTTCTCAGTTGTCAGTCTTTCTTCGTTTGGAAAAATTTACTTATGACCCCAACCACAAACAGGACAAATTCAGGAGACTTTGGACATCTCTCACTTATTTTAAGAGAGTTCTGGCTCCTTTTGTTTTTATTTATTTTTTTAAACTTGATATTTGTTGATACATTTGTACATTTTATCTAATTAGCAGCACTTGTACTTTGTTTGTTTGTTTGTCTGATTGTCTGTTGTTTGTACTATTTGAAAATCCTTAAAAAATTTTGATTATGTCTGTGATCAAGTGTAACTTGATATTTATGTAAAAATGAAAATACATCTGAGATGTACTTAATAAATATATTAAAGTGGACATGCTAAAACATTATTATACATTACAAAGTATTACAAAGTATTTTAAAAGATTAATAACTAATAGCAAATTGGTATGGTTGGACTTCCAATATTTAAAAATGTTTGTTACTTTTTAGTGTGCGTTTTAGTTTAACCATTTAAAAAATAAGCATTACTGATTTAAACATTTTGATGTGTAAAAATGTAAAGCTTTATTACACACTTTTTTTTTTCTCTGAGCCATTTGCATGTTTGACATTTTCACAATGGCTTAAATCTCAGATCTTGAGTTGTCAAATGATTTTCACAAAGCATCAGCAAAACAAATGACTTCGGAGAGAAGCTGGGGAAAGCAAAACACGTGTTAGTACAGTATGAAAATGATGTGGTGCAAGACTAGAAAATGCCAAAATGGAAATCGAAGAAAAGAAGATGCTGTTCATTTAGCTGGAGTGATTAAATGTTGTCACATCCTCAAGTGGTGATTTTTCTTACAGCAAGTTCTCAATAAACTGAAATGGGTACCTGAAGTAAGTGAGTGAGTCTTTGTAGTACATTGTAGTGCTTTCCTTAGCCAATAAATTACTCAAATGTCATTGCTAAATCAGAAGTCAAAACACTGCACAGATAATTACAGCTTGATGTTGATTAATCTATACCACAAGCATCCTTTAAATATTATTACAGCATCTGCCTTTTTTTACAAAGTAAAAAGTGGCTTAAAATTCTGAACTAAATGAACTATTCGTGCATAATTACAAGTTGATTAAAAAGGTTAAGTGAACTTAACAGTTTCTTCTTTTTTTAAGCAACTAATCACTCTTGCATTTGTATGAGGACAGTTTCTCTCGCAGATTTCTCTGTGCCACCTGATCCAATATTGACTTCTTTAAGCACCTCAATGTGCACACAAACACACAAACACACTGCACCAGGTAGGGACGGTGGCTCTCACCTCTGGGTGACTTTACTGGTGAAAGCCTGTGTATTAGTAGTGTCACGGACTGGGCAAGACATTGAGTGCTTCTCAGCGCACTGCAGCGATTTCCCACTATTATTAGCTTAGGAACAGCAAAGCCTCTTAGGGCTCTTTATTTAACCAGATAGCCAGTCTGATGTGAAGCTGAACCATGTCTGTTAGCAGGGAGACACAGGGTCTCCACTCCTCATAAGATTGCATTTGCTTTTCTCATCATAGATTATTACTGAGGCAGGTTTTGTGACCCCACTCTGAGGAGGTTTGGAGCTGAATGAAAAGGTTTCTTTAAAGGTCAATCAGCTGCCACATTGTTTAAGTGCTAAATTAGGGTTTGTTGTTGTAACTAATCTCAAACCGTATTAGTCACGACTCCCGATACTACACTTTTGCAGTTTCCTTCATTTCCTTTCAGCAGATGTTTTCTTGGTCGATCTGGGTCAGGTTTTCTTTTATTGACATGCTCAACATGCATAAGGTAGCAGAAATTACTTTTGTGTGTGCGTGTGCTAAGGCTGCACAATATTGGAAAAAACTGACATTGCTATATTTAACTTGTCTATAAAACATATTGCGATATTGAATATAATGTCACCAAATGAAATTAAACAGGTCTTTTTGGAAAATTTGACATTTTAGATATGATTTTGATGATTTTGTAAGGGAGAGCCTCCACAAAAAAATTAAGTAAATCATTCATAAACATTGGCGATTACAGTAGAGCAATGATACTGTACAAATAAAATGAAAAATGCTTTATGCTTTTTAATAAAAAATAAATGTATATTTTTAATATAGTTTTTAAATATATTCTTAATAAAATTAATACATTTAATAATCAAATGTAACATTGTATAGTCTTCATCCTATATTCACCAAATGTCCCCACAAGTAAAGCAGTGCCAGTAAATTTTGACCTTGTCTATCGTCAGTCTGTATGTTTATGGAAAGTCCCAATAAAGGCGTGTTTGTGAGTGTAAAAGGCAACAAACATTTCTCAAACCTTTTGAACGTACCTTACCTGTCTGTAAGTTGTTGGTTTTTTTTTATATTTTTTAAATATTAAATGTTTTATTTGAAAGAAATCTTTTTTTTTTTTTTTTTTTTGCAAGGCTGGATTGAAATTGACCGAAAGTAAAAGACATTTGTAATGTTACTGAGGTTCTCTTTTTGTTAAAAAAATCTCTCTTCATTTTATTTTGATTTTTCTATTCAACAAGGTATTCTGTAAGAAAAATGTTGTTCACACAATAATATTAAACTAAAGAAGAGAACCCTTTTCAATGTACAGTACTGTAGATAATAATAAAAAAAACATTTCATGATCACCAATCAGCATGGTTTGTAAAGCATCCTGGAACACTGAACATTGGTGTAATGGATTCTGATAAAACTTTGCTGTCCCATTAATGAATTGCATTTTAAAACATAAAAACAGGAAACGATTATCAAAAATTGCATCATTTCACAAAATTGCCATTTTTTTACTCTATTTCTGATCAAATATATGCAGTCTTAGTGAGCTTATTTCATACAAATTAGTGCCGAGCAAAGATTAATTGCGATTAATTGCATTCAAAATAAAAGTTTGTTTTCACATATGTATTATATATATTTATTATGTATAAGTGATACACACCTACATTAACTAGGCAAAATTATTTTCTTACAGAAATATTCATTCATTCATTTTCTACCGCTTTTCTGGGGCTGGGTCATGGGGGCAGCAGTCTTAGGAGAGAACCCCAGACTTCCCTCTGCCCAGACGCTTCCTCCAGCTCCTCTGAGGGGATCCCGAGGCGTTTCCAGGCCAGCCGAGAGACATAGTCTCTCCAGCGTGTCCTGGGTCTTCCCCGAGGCCTCCTCCCGGTGGGACATGCCTGGAACACCTCCCTAGGTAGGTGCCAAGGAGGCATCCGAAACAGATGCCCGAGCCACCTCAGCTGACTTCTCTTGATGTGGAGGAGCAGCGGCTCTTACCCTATCCATAAGGGTGCGCCCTGCCACCCTTCGAAGGAAACTCATTTCGGCCGCTTGTGTCCGAGATCTTGTCCTTTCGGTCATGACCCAAAGCTCATAACCATAGGTGAGAGTAGATTGACTGGTAAATCGAAAGCTTTTCTTTTCGGCTCAGCTCCTTCTTTACCACAACGGACTGGTACATCGACCTCATTACTGCCGCTGCTGTACCAATCCGCCTGTCAATCTCACGTTCCATCCTTCCCTCACTCGTGAACATAACCCCGAGATACTTGAACTCCTCCACCTGGGGTAAGGACATTCCTCCAACCTGGAGATGGAAAACCACCATTTTCCGGTGGAGTACTATGGCCTCGGACTTGGAGGTGCTGATCCTCATCCCAGCCGCGTCACACTCGGCAGCCTCAGTGCATGCTGAAGTTCCATGTTTGATGAAGCCAACAGAACAACATCGTCTGAGAACAACAGAGATGAAATCCTGTGGTCCCCGAACCGGACCCCCTCCAGCCCAAGGCTGCGCCTTGAAATTCTGTTCATAAAAATTTTGAACAGAATTGGTGATAAGGGGCAGCCATGCCGGAGTCCAACATGCACTGGAAACAAGTCGACTTGTTGCCGGCAATGCGAACCAAACTCCTACTCTGTTCATACAGTGACCTCATACTCCCCGAGCACCCTCTACAGAATGCCACGAGGGTTACATAAATATTTAAATGTAAATATATTTTGTTTTATTTCTATATACTTTTAACAAAATATAAATATTTTCTCAATTATATATGCGTACATATGTATGTATGCATGTATGTATGTATGTATATATCTATGTATGCAAGTATTTATATATATATATATATATATATATATATATATATATATATATATATATATATATATATATATATATATATATATATATACAGAAACACACATGTATTTTGTTAAAGCAAACTTTTTTTGGATGCTATTAATCTTTTCTCCGCAGTAATAAAAATTATAAATACTTACCAACCCCAAGCCATAAAACATTTGTTTAGCAGGTTTGTGAAAAATGAATGTCAATATGAAAAAGTGCTTGAGTGTTTTATTGTAGGCACAGTGCGACAACGGGACATGCTTCAGTGTGAGTATTAAGCCCCATGCCATGCTAAAGCTTCGGTGCTTTTTTGCTTTTACTGAGGGATGATGCAGATGTCACAGCACAGAATTTATCTTTATCTTTATCATGTGAGCTGATGGCCAGTGGATGGTCACACCGCTTTCATCATTGCATTCGTTAGCTCTGCAAGGGAGTCTGAGAGGTCTTTTGGGGGAACAAGCTGTTCCTGGAGAGATGGTGCTCATCGCTTCTATTCTGTTATTCTCTTTTCTCTTTCTCTCATTATGTGCTATCATTATGTATTTCTAAATATATATATTTCTTTTTCTATTCATTTATTCAATTTTTGGCATCATTAGTGTGTTTTTTTTTTTTTGTTTTGTTTTTTTGCTTTTTGCTTCTTTCAGGATCGCCTATTGCAGTGTAAATTTGTTTCCTGTCCAAATCATAGACTAACGAGCAGAAACTGGTGTCACCAGACTTTGTTTACATTTTTTTTTTAATGCATGTTGATGGTCTGAACTGACTGGATAATCTACTGGAAATTCCTCAAAGGTTTAATTAAGCGCTTTGTAGAGCCTTCTGAAAATTCTGAGGATGCGTCAATAGTGTGTTTACTGTGACATATCTCTGTTAAAACTATCGCTCGCATCTTTGGAACCTGCCATTTCCATAAAACTGCTCTTCATTATCTTGTTTACCTTTCTTATCTTTACTGTGATAGCCAATGATTTTTATGGCATATTGGAATACTATATATATTATATGTATATTAGTTTGTAGTATGCTATGACTGTTAATAAATATGATATATATTTTAAATTTAAAATAGTTTTTGTATTAGTTAAATGGCTTTGTTCACCCAAAAAAAAGAAAATTGTCATCATTTTCGCACCTTCCACTTGTTCCAAAAACATTTTTCAGGAGTTTTTTTTTCTTCTGTTGAACACAGGGTTTGGAATCCACTTGAGGGTGAGTAAATGGTGAGTAAATTTTCATTTTGGGTGAACTATACACATACTTAAGATACCTGTTAACACCACTGTTTTCATGCTGTTGTCCAATAAGCATTTGGGTCACAGGAGATGGCATTTATCCTGATAGTGATGATGAATCGATAACATTTTTAAGAAATATCAAAATGGTACAATTACATCTGACAAACAAACGATCACAATCCTGGGGATTACTTGATTTTAGGTTATGTAATCAGTTTATGCGTTGGACAATATTGTCAGGAGTATGATTTGAGAACTAGGTAAATTCTTGCCCAGATTATCTCCTCCAACTGAAAATACTGGAAGTGTCCAAACTGAGCCTTATGAAACACTCAACCTATATATGACCCTGCTATTCTGCTGTGTTCACAGCACCCTTCATCTTTCTCTATTAGTGTCTTTTTCTCCCTTATTTCATCTCTCCGTCATTGTATTTATTCATGGTGCTCTGCTAATGAACAGGCAGCCATTGTTTGCTGGATTAATCAAGACCTCTTCTGTCTCATAAATGAAATTCTGGATGAAAAACATTAGCTTTCCTTTTGCTTTTTGATGATTTTTATTTTTGTCTGAAGAATTAGTGTTACTGGAATTTTTAACCTCGATACAATACCTTAAATATTGATATTCGATATCATTTTCGATACTTCAAAGGAAAAAACACAACAGTATACATATTTTTGATTTCTATTAAAAGGTAAATCCTACAATCTATTGTATTTTCAAGTCAAATTAAATACTATACCAGGTAGTAGGGCTGCATATTTCATTTCGGCATCGGTATCTCAATGTGATCACTCGCAATAGTCACATTGCATGCATACGCAATGTTGAGTCTTGATTACAATTCAACATTTGCATGGGTTTTTGATGCCTGTGATTGGATAATGATTTAATGATAAGCATGTAGGCATAATAAATTGTACCCATTGTAACTTAAACAATGATTAATTTTATTCAATTATTTTTATCGTTTAGTTACTGTACTTGAATACTGTTAGACTCAGAAAACAATAAACACTTTTTAAATTGTATCTTTTTCTTTATTGTATTTATATGTTATACATGAAAATACTCACAACACGTGCAAATATAGAAATGCACTGCAAATAGCACAGATCACACCGTAAATGTGTCAGGAGACCCCAAAAACTTTATAGATTGTTTATTAGATTTTATGAAGAGGCACTCCCACTGCAGAATCATGCCAATCGATCTTACATTATAAACTCTTTCCAAATAGAGATATTCAAGTTATCTGCTGAATTTATATTGCAAAATAAAAAATATTGCAATGCTAAATTTTTCCAATATCATGCAGCCCTACCAGGTAGCAGTCCTTAAATCCAAAAATAAATCAAAATCAGTGGAGTCCTACGTAATCATATCTTATTTACTAAATAAAATAAGTGTTATCTTAAAATTGTTATTAATTAATATTATTTAATGGATCACAGCTAACATGGAAATTTGTTTATTATTAACTCATAATAACGCAGATTTATAAATCCTTTTATTTCTATTGCATATTTTTCATTATTTGTAGATAATGTGACCACTTATACAATAAACATTTCTGCATTTATTTCACATCTAATCTATGCATTTCCCTGTTTACGATAATGCTGTTTGTGCGTGTTGACCTGCTCGCTGAAACATTCATTTTCCTTCAGCTTGGTTCGTTATTTATCAGGGGTCGCCACAGTGGAATGAACTGCTGACTATTCTGACTAGTTGGCTACCACCAACAATGTTTTACACAGCGGATGCCCTTCCAGCTGCAATCCAGTACTGGGAAACACCCATACACTTTCACATTCACACACATACACTAAAAACTATTTTGTTTACCCAATTCACCTATACCACATGTCTTTGGACTGTGGGGGAAACCGGAGCCCTTAGAGGAAACTCATGCGAACATGGGGAGAACATGCAAACTCCACACAGAAATGCACATGGCCCAACCCGGTACTCAAACCAGCGATCTTCTTGCTGTGAGGCAACAGTGCTAACCACTGAGCCACCAAAACATATTGAAAGTATTGCCACATTCAAAGCCACTTAAATCACTTTTCTTCCCCATTCTGATGCTCAGTTTGAACTGCAGCAGATCATCTTGACCATGTCTACATGCCTGAATGCATCGAGTTGCTGCCATGCGACTGGCTGACTAAAAATTAGCTTTAACAAACAGTTGGACAGGTGTACCTAATAAAGTGGCCAATGAGTGGATATCGAAACATCAATATTTTTGACCGCACTATGAGAAATATTGTTACAGGATCTTTTGAAGTCCATCACAGCAGTGTGTGTCAGATTGATAGTCAATCCCCAATGCTCTGTTTCCCTTTAGGTTAGAGTTCACCGCTGGATTGACATGTCGAGTCTTGTGCGACACACAAGTTTGTCCCCTTTTCTGTCTGTCTGGCTCTGTCATCACAAATAGGCACGTCTTATGACAGGGGGGGAGTGCGGAGCATCTATAAATAAATCGATCAGATGGAGAGCGAGGGGTAAAAATAGAGAAACGAGAAATGGGGTAGAGAAGCATAATTTAATGAGAATCCAAAAGAAGAAATGGTACCAAGCGAGCCAGCGAATAGACAGTGCTGTAAGTCAGAGAAAGGTCAAGACTCCATTTACCCTATGCTTTCATTCAGAATGGTTAAGCAGTGGGGAATCAGGAATATGTTGAATAAAACTGGATCGTGTTTAATTGTGAAATCATAATGCTGTTCGGTATTCAGCTTGTAGAAAGCCATCTGACTGAGTGCTGTTCGCTGCTGTCTGGCCCTGTCAGGCTCCTCTGCCCAGTCACTGGGAGCTCATCAATAACCTTTAATAGACCACAGGCACAATATGCTCTGTGGGTGTGTGTCTGTACAGTATTAGTGCATAATAGCCATCTGTGTGTGTGTGTGTGAGCTGGCGTTATTAATAGGGTCGGTCTCTATGTGGTGACAGGCTAAAGCATGCATCTATGTGCAAATTTGTTTCCCGTGCGTTTTTTTGTGCACGTCCTGAGATGGATGACATGTGCACGGGTTATTCCTCTCTGGATTTGAGCCCATCTGTCGCCCCACCCCAAACATTTTCCCCATTGACTAACCCACCGGCTCTCTGTCTCATTATGTTGGCTTTGAAATAGATCTGGCTCTATGGATCTTGCCGTCTCACTCTCTATCTGTGCTTCTCACCTCTGCGTCCCCTCGCGCCGATGCCGAGATATCAGTACTGTTTGTTCTATAATGCCCTTATTGTTAACCTGTTGCCAGTGTTGTAGCGTCTGCAGATTCCCCAGTGGCTTGTTTGCAGCTATAGTCCAAGTCTTTCCTTTTCAAGGCTATCAGAACAGCAGTCCAATAAAGGAAAGGGAGAGACAGGAGAGAAAATAGCCTGTTCTCTTTCATCTCCCTTATCAGCAGACAGAGACGGAGACCTTGAAGTGCCTCAATAGACAGTAATTATTTATGTGTATTAGTTATACAAGCAATTACACTGAACCTCGGTAAACGTCATACAGTTTCTATAAGGGACTTATTTAATACACATCCTGTCTGTGTTTGTATTGAACGGGTGTTGGTTTTTGTGGCTGTGTGTTCCTAGAAATGTAGGATTTGTTTTTCCAGAGTGTTCGTGCTTTGCAAGAACACACACACACATGGTGAAAATGTAATAAATGTTTGATTTTTCCTATAATCTACAATATGATTTTATTTTTCTCAAATATTTGAAGCAATGCATGTATTATGAAATAACTTCATTTGAAGAGAACACCAAAATCACATGTTTGGCTAATCCCCTGGATATACTAAAAATAAAATTGATCTAAATATCAATAATGTAATGGTACAGCTGTACTGTGTGTTGTTTTGTCATGCTAGTGTTTACATTACAAAGAAAGATTGAAATTATTAATATTTGTATCCATTATACCTGCTATAATTTTATTCAATACAAATTATTTTAATATATATTTTAGTCTGATATTGTTTGAGTATATGGAACATTAAAGAGCACCTATTTTAACACTTTTTCAAGATTTAATATAAATCTTTGGTGTCTCCAAAATGTGTAAAGTTTCAGCTCAAAATACTCTACAGATTTTTTATTATACCTTTTTAAATCTGGGAAATGTGAGCTGTTATGGCATTGCAGCTGTTTTTGTGGCCTGTTCCTTTAAAGCTGGTTCTCGCCGCCCACCATTCCCAAGTGCGTGTCGGAGCCGTAGGCTTTTACGTAGATAAACAGCACAGTGACAGACAAGAATGAAGAAGATCTCCCTTACTACTGTAAGAACTTTCCTTACGGTTATTTGTTATATTTGTTGTGGAGTTAATTAAATCCTTTCTGCAGCAATTGAGTCACACACAATGTTGTTATAAAGTTTGCTTGCGTGCACACACACACACACATGGCAAATGTGACAGGATACAGTTTAATATCCTCTGCTGTATAGATATCCATTATGTTAATGTACAAAATAAACCTGTTTTAACATCCACAAACCGGGATTGAAGCGTCTTCTTTTATAATTGTACTGACATGCGGATGTTGTGATAAAGTAAAGCTGAAGTAAATCGCTGTAATACATAACAAATATGCACTGTTTTAAAAAAGTTTTAAACTTGTAAAACTCATTCTTGATCACATTTGATGATAATTGATGATCACAGAGAGCTGAACAGATCTTTTAATCCCAGTTGATTTGCGCACATCCTGTCTTGTTGTTATGATTATGCGCGTTTCTACGGAGATATGTTAATACGCAGCTGTCAATCAATTCGGTGGGCGGGGAAATCGCACTCCTATGTCACGTTGCGGTGGGCCTCAAAATGAGAGGGATTTGAATCCTATTTTAACATCAGGAAATTTAAAAAAAAGGGACTTATTGTCTTTATATCATTCCAAGATGACTGTGGACACACTATACCTACACACAGTTCTGTCCAAACAGCTTACAAAAGATGATATTCATCATAGGTGGTTAGGTGCCCTTTAATGTCACATTCATGCCAACACACGTCCTGTACAATGATTCAGTTAAAAAAAAAAAACTGAAGGAGTGCTGCACAGAAATGCAAATTCCATTCAATGACAATAGATGGCAGAAAAGCAAAATTACTGATGTCCAAAAGTACAACACTCTAAGAAAAAATGAAGTGAAATCGTTTTTTCATGTTTTAAAATATATATTTATTTGTTTTAGTCTTTATGGTGTTTACCAGTACCAAAAAAAAAACAAAAAACAACAAGACAAGATAGCCTCTTCTATATTTTTCCTTTGGTGTTTTCTATAACTTAGCAAATTGTCTGTTTTTGAGGGTCTTAAAGTAATAGTTTAAAGTAGCTGCAACTTGTTTGTGATCAAAAGTACAAATATTATTAGTATCCGCTTGTTAAGTGTGACGTCACATGAAGCAGCTTCCGGGTCCAAGCGCTCTATCAAACTGTGTGGGGAGACTCGACAAATGGTAATAATAAACGTTTACAAAGCGATGTAATACTTTCGAAAATCATGATTTTATTTATATATATATATATATATATATATATATATATATATATATATATATATATATATATATATATATATATATATATATATATATATATATATATATATATATATATATATATATATATATATATATATAAATAATCCATGCCTAATATCCGATTATTAGTGTATCAAGTGCAGAGACTGTAGTGTACATGATGCTTTTATATAAAATTTACTTTAAAGGGCACCTAAATTTAAGGGATAGTTCACCCGAAGATTGAATTAAACTCGCTTAAAAAAACAAACACTGTGAAAATCAGTGGCCATTGTCAAAATTTACCAGCATTCTTCAAAAAAATATAATCTTTTGAGTTCACAGGAAACTCATTTGATTGAAACAGTTTGAGTAAGAGTGTTGTACAGTTGACACTGCACAATTTTAGACCCAATTTTTCACTAGGTGACAGGTTTTGCAACAAATGGCTGAAATCAAACACAAACCGTTGCTTGTTCATGTGAGTGACAGTCCTGCAGTGAGAATGATGAAAGGCACGATCATAAGCACAGGAGCTCATGTTATAGTTGACAAGCTAAAAATCTGGGTCTGTCTTCGATTCAAAATCCTGCTGTGTGAAATTAGTTTTGACTGAACAAATACAGCCATATAACATAACATATTTTCTCGCATGTGTTTGGTTGTGAAAAGTAATTTGTGTCTGTGATGTTTTCTATTGTAAGTTATGCAGTGAGTAACCTCTTGTCACTGACCCGATACAATGTAAACAGCAGGTACTGTAATCATGCAGTGTGAAAACAATGACAATGACCTAGAAAATCATGCAGCGTGAACTTGATATAAATGTTGACAGAATTGACACTTTTAGATGAGTTGTCTGTTACTTTCCTGTAACAGACCTGTACCTTTATCAAGTTCTAACACACTTGGTAACTTATATTTGCTCTGCAACTGCATTCTCTATACAAATATTTTGGAACTGGCTAGTGGGTACACTATGTTTGTTTTTCATCGCTTGTGTCCTGTCCCTTTCACATGTTCTGATTTTTTTTTTCTTTATGATTGTAGATTTGGAAACGGATGACAACACATCATTTTACATCCTCAACGTGGGCCAACCCCCTTCACTGGTGAACCAATCGCACGGTATCCAGCGTCATGGAGGCCCTCCCCCGTCTCAGTTCATCAGCTCCTCCCCTTCGCTGCAGGCCCTCCACAAAATCTACGAGCCCAGCTATGAGCCTCAGGACTCTAAATACACACCCACGGGCGTTGGCGGAGGAGGAAACGGGCCACCAAAAGCCTTTGAATGTCCCAGCATCCAGATCACCTCCATTTCTCCAAGCTGCCAGCAGGAGATGGAGGCCAGCGAGGATGAGATGCGATCTAAGGGTCCGGATGGAGACTACCACGACAGACCTCTGTCTCGGGACCACCTGTACCTCCCACTAGATCACTCTTATCGAGATTCGTCCCTAAGTCCAAGCCCATGTAGCAGCCTTTCCTCTCGAAGCTGGTTCTCAGACGCCTCGTCCTGTGAATCCATCTCGCATGTGTACGATGACGTGGATTCAGAACTAAATGAAGCAGCAGCACGTTTCACCCTGGGATCGCCGCTCACCTCACCCGGCTGCTCTCCACAAACTGGCACACAGGAAGAAGTTTGGCAACAGCAGCACCACCATCATCACCCAGCCTTCGCTCACTCCCTTTCCCATTCACACGGCCATTCTTTGTCACCTCGTCAGTCGCCCTGCCACTCGCCCCGCACTAGCGTCACCGATGAGAACTGGCTGAGCCCTCGCTCTCCTTCACGGCCCTCTTCTCGCCCAACATCGCCCTGCGGGAAGAGACGCCACTCCAGTGCTGATATTTGCTACCTGGGCTCTTTATCACCCCATCACTCCCCAACAGCCACACCAGGCCCTTCACCCAGGGGCAGCGTGACTGAGGACACCTGGATAGGTAGCCCATCCATGGGTGTGTCTCCTTTCCAATGTTGCCCCTCTGAAGCTGACATCCCCTCCAAAACGAGGAAGACGTCCCAGGACTGTACAGCAGCAATTCAGCCTGGGAAAGGTGACCTGAGCATGGATGATTCTGGGAATGGGTCTCCTTTGCTTGACTCGCCTGCTGAGGACTCCATGCATGGATTAAAGAAAGATGGTTCTGGAGAGCAGTTTCTTTCTGTCCCATCTCACTTCACATGGAACAAACCCAAACCAGGACACACTCCTATTTTCAGGTAAGCCCCTGCTCTGATTTGAAGAAACACAAGAGTAAATGTTATTGAGTTGATGTTCTTTCTTACAAGTGCTCGTGTGTGTAGAACACAGTGCTTCCCACAGTTTTGAAATTTACTTGCGCGGTAGCCAGATTGAAACGCCATTTACCCACATCACATAAAAAGTTATCTCTATGCGACAATAAAACATAATTAAATGTTTAACAATAATTTTATTTATTATGTAATGTATTAACATCAACAAATTATTAAATAATCAGCAAATGAGAAACAAATGACAGAAAAACAAATAAAAACAAACAATATCTCTAAAAATTCAAATAATTACAAGTTTAAGAGCATTTAAATAAGGCAAATGCGTTGAATTAACCATTATTAATAGTGTACATATATTTTACAGCCAGTTTAGACCAGTCATTTCATCCTTTCTAAGTATATAGTAAGTTTTTCTGAGTTGGTTAGATTCAAAATCTGTTATTTACTTTTTCTCTTGGCTGTGTGCGGTGTCAGCTATGAAGCAAGCGTAAAGTAGTTTTTAATAAAAGAGTAATGCAGAAATGCAAACACGCTTTAGAAAGCAAAAGTAAAAGTTGTATCCCGGAGATTTTGAAACTCGGGTCGGACAAATTTTTTAAGTCCCAAAAAGGTGCATCTCTGCGGGTCTGCAAAGCACGTGATGCTGTCTGTAGGTGTGTGTACAGGTCTCGCACACACAGATGAAAAGGGTAAACGAGAGAAAATTTTCCACTTCTTAATGATCGCGGATGTTTGGTTGTATTGGGTGGATACAAAAATATGTTAAAGGATGATAATAAAAGTGAAAAATAAAAAAGTAACACTTAATATACTTGAGTGGTCATCAATATACCTGGGCGGCCTGCCCAAGTAAAGTCTATGTGTGGGAAACACTGGAACAGCCCTTCATAATCCTTGTCCTCGCAACCTCTCAAACTGCTTGTTTTGCATGTCTCTTTTGTTTAACACACCTGATTTAGATGACAAGCTTATACACACACTGCAAAAAAGCTTCTCTTACTTAGATTTTTTTTGTTTCTAGTCCAAATGTCTAAAAATGCTTAAATCATAAAGCATTTTTAGGACAAGCAAAAATATGGTCTTGTTTTAAGAAACAATATGACAAAATTAAGTAGGTTTTCCTTAAAACAAGCAAAATAATCTGCCATTGGGGTGAACAAGATAATCTTGTTTTTTGTTTTGACACAAGATTAGTTTGTTTACATCATTGGCACATTATTTTGCTTGGTTTAGATATTTGGACTAGAAACAAGACAAAAAATTTAAAAAAAGTAAGAAAAGCATTTCTTGAAGAGAGCTTAAAGAAGGAACTGCATTTAGAATAACATGTTCCCTAGTGTTTACTGCTCTCTACCTCATGCACATGGGATTTTTGCTGAACTTGAAGTTTTCTTCTTTATTTATTTGTGCTTTTACAGTAGTGTGAAGGATTATTTAACCATATTAATGTGATTGCCATCATGTCTAGCACACCTTACCCTTTGAATTAAACACGATTTCAAACAGAAATCATGGAAGAATATCCTATGATGTCCACTTCGCAGGACACTTAAGATCAAAATGGAACAACCTTTGAAGCAGTAAGAGAAACATACAAAATATGCATAGCAGGGGAGCGCAAAAACCAGAATTGAGGACCGCTGGTGTAGAAAATAGCTCCGTTCCAAAGACCTAGTGAACTTACTATTGCATTGTCAGTAGCCTTCTAAGGCAGCATCCGAACTGATGGAGAATCTCATGTGACTGATTTGGCAGGAACTTTTTTGATGGCTACTCACCACATAAATAGCACTCAAAGCATAAGAGGCTCATCTTTCCAACTGGCATGAACTAGTGAAAATAAAAGTCTATACTTTTAATAAAATTCTATACTGTTTTGTCTTTTGGTCTGAATTGGTAATAATTATGATGAGGCATGGTAATGATTATGTTTTCACAATATAAATATTCATTAATATGTAATTTAAACAGAAAAATTAATATATAATGAATTCTACAGTGGTATGAGAATGTATGGGAACCCCTTGTGAGTAATGTTTACTAAATAAAACTTGAAGAGTTTTTGAATTTGAAGGTAAATTTTACTTAAATTGTTTTCAGAGAAACATGCAAGTTTCTTTTGATGCTTCCGAAGATATGGAGCTAGATTGGCTCAATAATAATTCACACAAAAACAGCCAAATTCACATACATGAAACCAAATTCAAATTTTCCACAGGAACCTGTTGAAATAGTTGAAGCAAGTGACATGCCTTCGATTTTTTTTTTTTTTTTAACTAATTACTTGCTTCAGAATGGTCTGTGTATAGCAAAAAAATGCTTTTCTTAGTTAGAATTTTTGTCTTGTTTCTAGTCCAAATATCTAAAAATGATTAAATCAAAAAGCAAAATAATCTTCCAATAGGTTAAGCAAAATAATAATGTTTTTCGTTTTGACAAATGATTTTATGTTGCTGTGAAGCGATTGTGCTACCCACTGTGCCACCGTGCTGCCAGTTTACTTAAGTTTACTTCATTTTCTCCATAAATAGGGGCTTCTGCTGTAACTTCAGTGTCAGTGAATGACTGTCCAGCAAACACACGCAGTAAATTGTGCAGAGTTTCTGTGTTTTAATTACTCGCGGTCTCCTCCCTCGCCATAGTATTCTACCGTGACACAGCACATACGAGATAAATGACGTCAGTATGTATAGTGACTGGTTATGATCTAATACTTAACCGGTACCAAATTGTCCGTGTCTGCCTAATGGTGCACCAAAGAAACAATTAATTTTGACCCCCCTAATTTTTCTGATTTAATATAAGTGCTTTGTGTCTCCAGAATGTGTCTGTAAAGTTTCAGCTCAAAACCCCCATCAGATTTTTTTATTATAGCTTTTATAAGTTTCTATTTTATACCTTTTTGCACTGGGTGGTGGTTTTGCTGTACTGCGCCTTTAAACCTAGTCCTCCCCGCCCACGGCTTCTACGAGCCTTTCAACGTGCCTTAATCTCCTCCCTCGACTGCCCCAGACCACAGACAGACATAAAGGAAGAATATCTCACGTAACGTTTGTGAGAAATACTACAGTAAGAACTTTACCAATGAGTATTTGATGCATTTGTTGTGGAGTTGCAACGATGAGTCACACACAATGTCGTTACAAAAATCACGCACACACATAGATACATACACACCATACACAGCACGGGCACGCAAATGTGACAGGATACAGGTTAATCTCCACTGCTGTATGGATATCTGTTATGTTAATGTACAAGATAAACCTGATTTAATGTCCACAAACCAGGATTAAAGCATCTTCCTTTATAATTGTTCTGACACGCGGCTGTGCTGATAAAGTAAAGCTGAAGTAAATCGCTGTAATTCAATACACACATGCTCTGTTTTAAAACATTTTAAACTTGTAAAACTCACTCTTGATCACATTTGATGATGATTGATGATCCTAGCAAACTGAACAGACATTTTATTCCTGGTTGCTTTGCGCACGTCTTGTTGATATGATTATACACGTGACTACCGGGACATGTTAATGCGCAGTTGTCAATCAATATTGGTGGATGAGGGGACCACTCTCCTACGTCAAGTTGCGGTCGGTCTGAAAACCGCTCCAATTGGTCCACCGTTTTTATGTTGTTACATTGAAAAAAAGGTCTGGGTGTGTTTATATCACCCCAATATGACGGTCTATACACTATATCTACACATATGTCTGTCCAAACAGCTTGAAAAGTAGATTTTTCACCATAGGTGCCCTTTAAGGGAAAAACTCACTTAATTTTGGTATATTATTTCTTAAAACAAGACAATATGTTTTGCTTGTCTAGAAAATGCTTCTCGATTTAAGAATATTTAGAAATTTGGACTAGAAGCAAAACACAAAATCTAAGTAAGAAAAGCATTTTTTGCAGTGTGTATACAAAATTGCTCTATTCTATTCATCATTTTCTATTACCTCAAATTGATTGAGTTCATGCTAGCTTGCTCAAAGCTAATATGCATTTAGCATGTAGCATAAGACAGAAAGAGTTATAATGTATCTGCTAACCGTATCAGATGGTGTGCGTGTGCGTGCCCATATTAGTCAGATGACGACGGCCTATGTGTGTGCTCTGGCCTCTGTCACCATAAATCAGTAGAGCGTGTGGCTGTTGGTCGCAAACGTTTCCCTACCCACAATGATTCTGTTATCGACCACACCATCACAACACACTTTTTAACTCCGTCACCCACTTTCATTAATAATCATCAAAATATAGTAAACACACTTGATTCCACCAGCAGTAACGTACTCCATGAAAAAAGCAAACAACCTGTTCTCACTCCTCAAAAACATGTCAAGAAGGATCCAGCAAAAGCAACATGTAGGAGCAGTGTTGACTAACATCTTTATGAGTGTACCTTCATACAACAGAGACATGATACCTGATCCCTGATATATGAGCCTACTGCTCTGCTCCTTGCCATAGGACCTGTACGTGAGCACAAGCGTGCGTGCGTGTGTGTGTGTACTGACTCCACTATCAATCAGCAGCAATAGAAAAATCTAGAAGCTTGTCTGGTTTAACAGATAGGTGTGCAATAAGTTGGGTCTAGTTTTGACAGCCAGTTTAACTTAACACACTTTCAGACGAACACACACATTCATGGCTGGCTAATGTATTAAGTGTAGGTAATGTTTTCATTTTAGTGTTAGCATTTTTTTTCAATACATTGATGTGTAATTAGTTTGCCTTGCTTGTTATAGATCGGACTGCTGAATATGAATATTGTTGTAGTTATATTATGCTGTATACACACAATAGAACAGTGGTTTGGGGCATTTATTCAACTGTTATATTTTTGAAAGTAGTCTTACTCTCAGAAAATCTGTATTTTAAGGGATGGACCGAAATTTAAATTCTAGGCCGAAACAAAACATTATGGAATTGGCTGAAAACCAAAACCAAAAATGCATTTTAATAAACATTTCTTATTGTATTAAATAATATATTTTAAATACTTTTTAAATTTAACTTAATAACTTTTATACTGACTTTAAAAAACACAAACCTACAAAAAACACATTTTATTGACGCTAGCTATGTTTTTCTCCAATAATGCGAATTAACTTTATACGCAAAACTGGAATATCACATAAAAGATGTACAAATAAAGCAGTGTATCCATCCAACTAGTCACAGACAACAAAATAGTCATTTCCTGAGAATCTGGCATCAAATATCAAAAGTAAAAACAGAATTTGCTGCAGTAGGAGAAGCTGCGTGAATCTTTTCTTTATTTTTATAAATGACTTGCGCCTCAGAAGACAAATGCTGAAACCCAATGATCGCGCGGTGGCGTTTGAAGGCGTGATACGCGGAGCACAGACGCTCTTGACACTTCTGGAGGTCATTAATAATATAATAACACCACTGAGATGGTTGAGGCGTTTTAGGATGACCAAAACAACAATTTTATGATGTGCTCAGCCTGCTGGTTTGTCCATTCACAAACATTTTTTTCATCACATGATCTCCTATAACAAAATCACATGACCTTTTTTTAAATGCATTCTGGAATTTGTTCGGTAAAAGTGTTTCCATCGTAGTTTATGTGCATCTTTTCTTATCAAATAAAAAGTTTATCCTGTTCAGTTATGCGCATGCATTTTTATGCGCATTTTCAAAATGTATGAATCTTGGCGTTTCCATCAACTGTTTTTTTTTTTTTTTTTTGACATATCCAAAATTCGCAAAAATAAGATGGATGGAAACATGCATGAGGGGTCTTTTTACCAGCGTTGCCATGACAGCACAGTATCACTTATTCAAGCAGCAGGAATCATTACTAAGTATATATGTCTTGTCAGTCCATTATTTAAAATTTTTTCTCTCTTTGGGACGAAAACAAAAAAGGCCAGGTTCGGCAAAAAAATTTGGTGCATCTCTACTGTAATAATATATATATATTATTAGAGTGACTGTTGGGGTCACTCTGACAAGCTTTTGAACAGTAGTTGTCAGTGCAGAAGATAATTGAAATGGTTTAAATTGCAGATTTACAAACTCATGTACATGTGTGTATGTTTATTTGTTATTTCTCTGTGTAGTCATAATAAATGATATCAATTATAATAATGATAAAATAGTTTTTGGTATGTACAAGAGTGTGAATGACAGGTGTTTTCTCCAAGTGAAGCTGTTTTGATGTCCACAGGCCACTAGGCCACTGTCATTAGGCCACTACCATCACACACATTCAGTCTTCTCATGTTTCCCCTGTCGATCCATCTCACGTTACCATGACAGCGGGGCATGTATGTCACCTTACAGGAGAGCAGTGATCAGTAAGAGAGGATGTGGTAGAGAGAGCTAGACTATGACAAAATAAAAACAATCCTTAGTTTTCTATATTATTTCCACATTCTTAAATGGATACTTCCCCAAAAATGTTCAGAAATTATAATTAATTTCTGTTTAAGAAATAAAGAATTAGGAAAATTAATAAATGAATTTTAGGAAATACTCCCATTCATGACAGTCAAATCCTGTTTTGCTTTGGGTTTTTTTCTTGTCTCAATTGAATTTTTTTATATAAGGTTTTATAATGGTTTATCTGTCAACATATTTAAAATCTTATGTGTTCAGAAGCAAGTCACACAGGATTAGAGTGGCATTAGGGTTAGTACAAAAAAATAGAATTTTCATTTTTTGTGTAATCTATTTTTTCAAAGACTTCTCTCTGGATTTTATGTTGCTTAGATTTGTGCATTTAATTAATAGTTATTAATTTATATTCAAAGTAATACAATTTGCAGTTACATAATTATTTTATTCTAATTTAATTGAATAAATTTTTATATTAATTTTATTTTCTTTAATTGTATTTAATTTAGTTTAATTTGATTTATTTTAGGATTTTTTATTTTGTTGTTTTTTTTAATTTTAATTAAATGTAATTTTTTTATTTTTTTTTTGAGCTCATTTGTCCTGCAAACCTGTGGATGACAATATCACAAAATGCCTGTTGGCTTTCTCACATAACTGTGGCAAGATATATATATATATATATATATATATATATATAGTCTTGAATTATATACATGCTACCTGTGCAAGCCACTTCTTCTAGCTCCAAATTACATTGTCTTTTGTTTTACAGCAAAATAATCTAAATGTATGCCTCCTGAAGTGTTGTATACTTACTCACTGACGAGTATGTCTGGTTTTCTATGTTGCTTTCATTTTTATGGTAAACCAACGACCTGTACACTTTGCATTGTCTAACTACATTCCTCGTATTGCTCTTGGTCTGTTCACAGAGCATCGTCTCTGCCTCCCCTAGACTGGCCGTTGCCAAATCAGTATGGGCAGTATGAGCTAAAGATCGAGGTTCAACCCAAAGCACATCACAGAGCTCATTACGAGACCGAAGGCAGCCGAGGGGCCATCAAAGCCACGTCCGGGGGACACCCTATCATCAAGGTGAGTCTCCATGACGCCACTTTCTCTGGCTTCCTGTTTCCTGGCCAAATACAGTTGTTTTGCCACCAACTGTATGAGGGCTAACTTGGTTTTGGATTGTTGAAGCGAAGCCCCGTGGCCTTGATTTCTTAGTGCTCATTACGCTGGCCACAAAAGTGGGAACAGAGCACGATGCCATCCGTTCCCTCACAGGAAGTACAACTTGAGAGGCGAGACCACACAGAAAGCGTCTGCTGTGTGGCCTAGTAACCTCATTACTGGTCATAAAATTCCTTTTACTGGGTAGCAGCTAGTGAGCAAGTGTTTTTGTGTCATTTAGATAGTATAGCCATCTGACTTCATTTCCCATTGACTGCTTCTGTGCTACTAGTGCAATCGGTTCACCGGAGGGATCATGGGAGCGTGCTTCAGTACAGGTGATTGCATCATTTATGTAAAATGAAGCCCAATTAGTATCTCGCTGTATCATGTGGTAGTCCTGATCGGATAGGTAAACTTACCTGGCAATCTCCTGAGACTAGCTCTCCTAGAGAGACGAAGAGAGAGAGAAAGAGCTTGTTGGTAAATATTTTATGGTCTTGGAGGCAGTGGCCTCTTTTGTGGCATTCATAATGACGTGCACACACACACACACACACAACTCAGTAACTGAGATCATTGAATGTGTGAGGAAGGGAAGAAGGCCTTTGCTCTGAATCATAACCTCTGGCTTTGAATGGTCCATTAAACAACCACAAATACAGGCCCGCATTTCTGCCACATCACACCTCAGTCTTGTGTCTTGGGGGCCTTTAATTGGCCATCATTGCTTGTTTATGACCTTCGTTAGGTTACCTGCATGATCATCTTTCATTATCAGACCTCTCATCTCTTTTATACCGCAGGACTGCCTTACTGTGTCCTTTGTTAGAGTTCTTTTCGGTTTGCCGGTGCCATTTTTACGTTTCTTTGTGCTTTTTCTGGACTGTGCTGTGTGCAATGTATGGATGTCAAATGCAAAAACATCAAAACAAGTTTGGTTAATTCATAGTGGTCAACCAATTAGGACTTTCCATGGCCGATTCAGTTTTTTTTTACCTAAAATTTAGCCATTTTGATACCAATTTCCTTTTTTTTTTTTTTTCCTACAAACCAGAAAAAATTAGTATGTGAGCAAAATGTTTATTTGATTTATCACAGACGAAATCTGCAGTGATTTCAAATTAGATCTCAAATAACTGCAACTGCACTTTAATCATGATCCACACAAAAAAAGCAACACACATCTACATACATTAAATGTTTATGCATTAAATTGTGTCATTTCAAAATAAGAAGTGAAAAATCAAAACAATCTGATTTTGTGAAAATATGCAACACGCAATACACAAACCTAAAACAGTTGCTCTCTTTCAGCAGGTGGAGCATGTACTGTATAACTGCAGCAGTCACAGCATTTATGTACATTTCCTCTTTTGAAATGATACAATTTAATGCATATACATTTAACAAGATGAATAAGTTGCTCCGTTGTATGGATTATGATTTGAGTTAAAGCTGTAAGCAAAAGCGATTCTCTTGTTGTGTTTAAGGCATTATACATAGATTAGCTGAAAAGAAAATAATGTTTAAACTTTTATTATGGCAGTACATCTCACTCATAAATTACTTAATAAATCCCCACACAACAATATTTAGGATTTTCCTACAATATTTCATACATCATAACATTACGGATGAGTTTTTCAAACAGCCTACTAACCTGAGCTGACTATAATCCACAAATGAAATGAACAGATGCATGACTATATTGAATGAAGTCCATGTATATAAAGTTAGCTGTTTACTCTTACTTTAGCTTTATACTTTGACATATAAACCCAAAGTGATTACCTAAATGAGCTGAAATGCAACCCAACCAAACACACAAATATGATCCCAAAATTTCATAATGAAGATAATTATGATAAATCAGTTAGAGAATGTATATGTTATTGCAATAATAAATTATAAATAGAAGTACTTTTTGAAGTACTTTCTTAATTATATAATTTAATACGTTATTTGACTATACTTGTATTGAATTTGACAATACTTTGATCAGTCCTCAAACATGGCTGTTAAGATCTAAACAACTAAAGCCTTAGAATTATTATGGAAGGCTATGGGAAATGGTTACATCTGATAATTGATTAATTAAACTATTCATTCATATTTAATTAATCTGTAAGCATAAGATATTTTTAAAAATTCAATGTTTTTTTGACATTTTGGTACATTTGCGGTGCAGAAGTCAAAGACATCATGAAGATCAGATAACAGATGAAGGACTTAATAGTTTTTTCACTTATGTATATAGTGAATGACATAATGTGCGACACTATTCATAGAAACATGCCATATGCCATTATGTTTATTTATTTATTTATTTTCTAAAATAGTGTTGTTCATTATAATTATCACTTGATACTTATTTATGCCTGTAAAAGTTGGAAATTACTCATTTTAATAACACTTTAAGTTATTGAAAGATGTTCAAGCGACAGATGTTTCAGCATGTGAGCATCATATACTAATTAATTTACTTTTTAATCAGTCTGATTTCACAAATTTAATTACTGGCAATTAGCTTGCAGGTGTTTATTTCAGAAGTTTGAGAATAAAAAATTGTATATTCGCTATTGAGCCTGGAAAAAAAAGTGACAAACATAAGATGAATTACAAACAATTCAGTTCCAACTCACTTTATGACTTTTATTGTGTGCTGGGATTTATTTCCCAACCTTTCATGCTTAAACATCAACCACCTGTATATACATGATAAACTGTGTTGTGCGAGTGAGCGTGCCTTTCTGACTATTTCAGAGTATTAATGACTAACTCTATAACATCAAAACCTCACTTCCCCTCACACTATGGCTGAGGATGCATAATTAGCTCGCATTAATGAGGCCTCTCAGTGGTAGATACAAACACTGGTCCACCCACATGGAAAGGCAGTGCTAGACAAAAGCATCTTAATATCTTCTGAAAATACTTCAATAACTTTAAGTCGCTGGGATCTATACAGATATTCATCTATAAACTCCGTAACCTCTCTGAAAACTGCTGCAGACATATGATCTGAATGGCAGCAGGGAGATCAGCTGACCAGCCTATGCATCTGCTTGCGTGTGTGTTTTTGTGTGCTCACTAAATAGTGCTGTGTCATTGTTTTTCTCTTTCCATATTTTTAAAATCATGAGTTTAAACAATTGCCATAGTTATTCGGAATCAAACCGTTGTATTCCCAATTATAGTTTATTTATTTATTTAATATGTCAAAGAAATAGTTCACCCAAAAATGATGGTTACAGGTTTCCAGCGGTAAAGTCTAGATGGGATACAGCTGCGGATATTCACATCAATACAGCCAAGGTTTTGTGGCACTGCTCATCAATGATTCATATTTTTACATTACTTTGAGGGTTGGGTTTAAGGTTGACATTAATAAAATACAATTTAATGGGTAATTCACTAAATAATGTGAATAATACTCTGTTTAATTACTGTTTTTATATTACTGTGATGGTTAGGTTTAGGGTAAGGTTAGACGTTAATAAAATACAATTAACAGGTAATTTATGCAGCTGTATCCTTCTAGCAACAACTGGCTTCAGCATTATTTAGTATAACTTCTTTTGTGTTTAACAAAACAAAAAATTCTCAAATTGGTTTAAAATAATTGGAGGGAGAGTAAATGATGGCGGAATTAAAATTTTTTGGGTTAACTGTATCGTTAAGAGCACACATGAGGTATTCTATTGTTCAGTGTGCTCCATGTAATGTACAGCTGATGGTTTAATGGGCAATATGGGTCTCAGATCGGACTAGGACAAGAAGCACTTCATTAAATTCCATTTCCCCACCATGTCTTCAAAATATGAGTGTTAGTGGTTACAGCCGTTTTTCATCTCGTTTTACGCTTGAACAACTTAACGAATGCTTAAGTCTATTTAACTGAATGCATTATAATTACATCACAACATCGATGCTGTAAAAACATCTCATGAAATTGAAAATAGTCACATTAAGCTTTCACCAGAAGTTTATCATTGGTTTTAAACCTCTAGCTGTGCATAGAGCCCATTGGGGCATTCTTTCATAACCTGGCACGTTTTCTTCGTTAGTTTTGTTTGTTAAGGTCTATTTGTATGTAAAAGGGAAAACATGTCTGGATCTGCACCAAAATAGCAGTCTGTCTTAGACTGAGTGAGAGATGAGGCAGTCTTGACCTGCTTGAAAATGAGCTGTGGAGCAGTTTAATAAGAAAGATTAGCAACCTGGTTTATCACTGGGTATAATGAGATATACTCTACTTTTCTGTAAGTGATGTAAGGGAATACAATCTTACCACTGATAGAAAGGCCTACCTACAAATTAAACATTTTGGTCCATTAACTTAGACATATTGTGTTGTTCATGAACAAATTACGTTACAATTCATTGACATTAGGTGATTTATAAAATATTTGATTTGCCCCTGTTGCTAATTTAACATTTACTATATTTGTTTATCTCTTAAACTGGATTTATACTTTCGCCTGGTGCCGCATCGCACACCTCCGCTGACTGTGCGCGCACCTCGTGAAACAGACAAGGCTTTTATACTTGCCGCATTCGCCGTTGTGATATTCTTTAAAATGACAGGGGGTGGTCAAAAGAAACCCACCGTAACGGAGAAGTAGGAAGTTTCCAGAACTACGTCATATCATTAATATCATTCAATATTTTTAAACAAATTATTTTTATTATTTTTATAAAGTATTTTGATTTTTAGAACCATTCAAGATTTTTTTTTTTATCAAACTTTGATGCATCACTTGCTTTTGTTTATATCTCGGACAGTTTTACCTTTTAAAGTTTATTAAAATATTACTAAAAGAGAACATAAGATGCCCTACAAATATATTTTTATTATGGCAAGAATAAAAGCAATGGGTTTTCTCCTTTTCATCTCCTTTCTCATGGCTGTTGCAATTTCTAGCCAAGAATTATTGATCATCTGGTTATCTCTATGATCACGGATCATAAAGGTGTCTATACAGTCATACTGTTTCAGACAAAATCTCTGCAGAGTGTTTCATATTCAACTCAAATCAAACGCGGTGCCGCACACGCTGTTCGCTCGAGTCTCAAAAAAACCATGCACACCGCCAGCCGAAATCATGTCGCGCGCAACCAAAGCCAACATCAGCAAACTTCGCGATGACGTCACATTTGCCGCACCCTCTCAAGCAAACAAGCGGACGCGTCGAGTATAAACCAGGCTTTACAGTTCACATTCATCCAAAGTTGATCAAAACTTATTTTCATTTTGTTTCCTCATTATATACATTTCACTTCACCTCATTTGTCTTAAACATTTACAAACAGCTACACAATGCAAGAAGAGTAAAATTTAAGAATATAATATTTACGGGGCATTTTAAAGAATTATACTTCAGCATTTATTAATCTAGTTTAATGTAAATTCTCCATCTGAATTGTGTTGCCTTAACTAATGGTAACAAATGAAACCTTACTTTAGATGTTGTTAGCATTTTATTTTCTCTCTTATCTTTTGGTTTATTTTCATTTTATGTGCTCTTTGATTTGGTTTTGAAACCCCCCTGCTGTAACTTGGGAAAATGTGCACATGGATAACGTCCCATACCTTCAGACCTTTCAGCGAGCAGCTGTTTACGATAATGTTTCCCATGATGCTTTCTGGGGCCTGCGCTGCTGGAGTCTTAGGCTGCTACTGTGGAGTATCTGTTGTTGTGACGTCAGCAGGTGACACCGCAGACTCCATCTGTCTCGAGAGTAAGCTTCTCTGCGGTGACTGGATCTTAGAGACGGTGAACAGACTCACTAAGCCATATTGCCTTCAGCAGCGCTTACTCTGCCAATTAGCCAGGAGGACAGACCCATGCACCTGTATGCCAGGTGTGAACCAGCACAGGCACTGCATGTGTGTTTTTATGTATGCATCAGGCTACTTGACTGAGGAAAAAGCTGGAATTATGTCCAAAATAATTAGATAACAAAATAATTATTATATAATAAAAAAAATAATAATATGATATGAAATATGTGAATAAAATTGAAATTACCTTAAAAATATGGATCTTAAAATGATAGTTCATCTAAAATTAAAAATGTAATCACCATCAAGTGGTTTCAAACCTTTATTGAGTTTCTGTCAGTCGTCGAACACAAAAGTAGATATTTGGAAAGTAAACTGAAAACCTGTAACTATTGAGTTCCATACTTGGAAAACAAATCCTGTGGAAGTCAGTGGTTATAGGTTTACAGCATTTTTCAGAGTATCTTCTTTTGTGTTCAACAGAAACTCATAAAGGTTTGAAACAAGTAAAGGGTGAGTTGACAGAATTTTCAAATCAAGGGCGAACTTTCCCTCTAAATGGTTAAATTAAAAAGGCGCACCTCTGTGCTCTGTGAATTTGACCTTCTTTACACTTGCTGTAGTTACAGAGCATTTGTTGACAAATGCACCAAAAATTGCTATTAATACAAAGCAAACAAACTGACTGATGAGTTTGTTATAGGAACTACACAAAATATGCTTGCAATTAAATTATAGTTGTCGTTATTGATTAATAAATGTACCACACCATATGAACAACAAATTAAGCAGTTTTTAATTGGACAGCCAACAGACAAAATACAGTGAGAAAGTCATTAAAAAATAGAAAATATTTTTTTCTAAACCAAATTATAATCTAATCTTGAAAAGAAATCCTTCCCTGAAAACTAAATTAAATAAAGTACCTGTATTTATATAATGATTGTAATTATATATTTAATAACGTTAAAAACACAAAACAAAATGACAAAAAAACAACTAAAACTGACATGAAATTAAAATAATTTAAACCTCATTTAAAGCATTAACAGATAATTGGTATTAAGATTCCTTTTGGGTGATCAGGTCTAAGGAGAGGCATTCCCGTTTACACATGGTGTTTTAACTTGTCTTTGATAAATTATATTTAAACTGTTCTCTATTACTTTGTCTTATATATTACTGTATATAAATGATATGACAAGTCTAAGTTAATAAGTCTATAAGTCTAAACTGTATTTATTTATTGAATTATTATTTTTTTGAAAGAGAGAAAAGAGTGTGTCCAATAGGTGGCTTGTCAAGCACACTCTCCTATGTGGAGCACACTAAGAATTGCACAATGTTTTCAAGAAGCATTAGGTATATAAAAAGGTGTCTAGTAGATATGAAGAGGAAAAGAGTGTCAGTCTTCATGTGTTTGATGTCTCATTACAAACATACACAGCAAATTTTGTGATATGCGTGTTAAACTAGCAAATTACAGTTAAACAGGCTAGGCATGGGCCGGTATAAGATTCTGACTGTATGATAACCTTGGATAAAAATATCACGTTTTCACGGTATCACGGTATAGTGATCACTGCTCTAAAATGTATTCTTTTAAAATGTCTGGGTAAAAAACGGAAAAAAAATCCCCCTTTGAAAACAATACATTTTATTTTTTGAAAGATTTATGATAGTATGACAGTAAACATGTCAGGCTATATAATTCAAATGAATCATTGACTTCTGCTGTCTTCATTAGTTTTTTAAAACACAGATTTCTTTACAATTTAAAACGGCATCTTTGGATATTTTTCTTTGCTGGAGATACTGTTGTCCTAAAAAACTAAAAAATTAATTGTAAATAAAAAATCTTACACATACCTTAGGAACGCTATTACAGAGATTTTGGGCAGTTTCAAAACCTTGACTTTTACAAACCGCTGTATACCTTAAAAACGGTGATTGTCCCATGCCTAAAACAGACTTTATGCCTCTTTGGAGACCACTAAATAATTTTATAATCCATTTTTTTCCGACGACTCCCCGAGATTAGATAAGGGGCGCCATACTTAGCTACATTACCTGAGAGCTCTATAATGCTGGTCTCATTTTTAAATAAGAGCCTTATGTACATAAGAAATAAAAGCTGTGTTACATGTAAAAAACAACGTGAAAAAATATTGTTGTAATCTCACAAAGAAGTGTTGTGGCCAATCAAATGCTGCTGGGGGCATAGTAGTGATCCCATGTGGAGTGTTGCAGTCAGTGTTTGTTCAGATTGGCCTGTTTTTCAGCAAGATTTACATGAGAATGATGAAACGATTGAGTTTGAGGCTCACTGCATGCCGTTTCCATGTACTGAACTATTATTATTTAGCTACAGTGCTCAGCATAATTCAGTACACCCCATTTTGAAGATGAGTGTTTTTATCCATTTCTCAGTGAATATAGGCAATGTATTTTGCTGTATTTAAACAAAACCGATTTATTAAACAGAAATTTTATTAAAATAATATTTTAGTCACCAAACATATTTAGAAATTGAAAGATAAAACAATAAAATTCAAGCAAATTATTTCAAAAATGTTTCCCCTTTTTAAATTTGTATTAAATATTTTTCTATAACATATAAATTTGGGTGTACTCGTTTTTGGACCGTTATTGTAAGTTATTTTGTTAGATAAGCTCCAGATTTGGCTTCAGTACTGATTAATCTAATGTAAATGCACAAATAAAATGTTGTATAGCTTCCAATTAAAAATATGAATTTAAAAGAGAGATTTGCAAGAGGTGTACTTATATATGCTGAGCACTGTATGTTAGGTATATCCAGAGTTTCATTCAGTGTTGCTTTAGAGTTTATAGGCAGGTGTATCTGTGGGTTATTTATTGTCTTTTGATTTATCATTGTCAAATAGACAAGAAGAGATGAAAGAAAATTACAAAAAGAGCATCAGACGTTTATGATGCTTTTTTTTCCATCTTCAAAGCAGACTTCAGATTTTAGACAGCAAAGTTGAAATCTTGTCTGGCTAGCGTGCTTAAACACATCCCACATGTTTAAGAATTAGGTCAGTAGGTGGTCTTTTATGGCTCCTTAAACATGTTCAACCACAAGAGTGTCTACACTAAAAAAGTGAATTTGTAGACAATCACAAAGTTTCAGACCTTGTTTACACTTGTATTTAATGCAATTAAATTGACAAAACTATCCTAATGTCAGGTGTAAACAAGGCCAAACAGCCCCTTTGTTTTCTGTAGTTGCGCTCCGTCGCATATGTAACATGCTTCATCTGAATCCATTATATCTGCTCAGTGCATAATGGTGTGCAGGTACAAACAATTAGACGTTATGTGGATGGTGGACCTTACACAGGTCAAGAGGTTAAAAGAAGCTTGTGAAATGTGCATTACAGCATCATGAGCTGTCTAACGTTGCATCCAGAACACTTCACCTCTTCAGTTCTTTTGTGAGAAATCAGAAACCCGATTTGTGGGGAAACAGAGAAACCTGTGTGAGTGTGTCTATCAGTGATGTGTAAGTCAAGCTGCCATAACAGCAGGCTGTGGATTACAGCGTACAGTAGCCAGACAAACACCAGCAAAACAAAGTGACAGTGTTTACTGCTAGTGTTTGGACTGGGCTAATTCACAGTTCAGAGATCTACGAGGAATGCGGTGTAATACCCTACAAACCTTCGTGCCCGTTTTACTCTCTCTGGGTTCACCAAAATCAGCACACCTGTTGCTAGGAGACACAGAAGTTTTGAGCACGTCTATTATAGACTTTCCCAAATGTAAGTGTGTGTGTGAGAGCGAGATCACAATTGAACTCTTGAAACACAAAGGGCAGCGGAGTTTACATTTGCCGTAGGATCTGTTCACATGTTTTATTCGCAGCAAAAGTCACTTGTACCTTTCACCCAAGGCTTTTATGTGGATAAAAAGGTTCGGTGGAATCAACAAACATGGTGGAAAACAGGTTTATGAAAAATAAATTACCCTGCCTTTTTAAAAGCAAGAGGAAAGCAACTGTACTGTCCGCATCTATAAGCTATCACAGAGAAGGACATCCTAATGGCAGTTGTGCTAAAAGGTTAAAAGCAGAAATGCAAAGACTGTATTTTTGTCAAGATGATGCTTTTGAGTTTGGATTATGCTATTATAAACATGCCCATTTTAGAAAATTACACACGTCATACCTGACAGGCTGAAGAGACTCTAACCTTGCCCTTACAAGCCTGTAGTAGATGATCGGCCGGTCATGCACCATGCCGGGAACCTTCCTCCATTCTGGTTACCAGGTTAATTTCTGTGGTAAGGTTTTGCACTTTAAATATTTCCTCTGGCTCATTATATACGCATAACTCTGTAATGGTAAAACATTGCCGCAGTCATGTTTAACATGTTTTTGAGAAAATAAAACATGCCATTCAGGACCAGACAGAATTGCCCAACAAGTTGCTCATGCAGTATCATTTTGCAGCCATTTTGTACCTTAAAGGGTCATGAAACACCAAAACACATTTTTTGAGATGCTGACAGTCATTTATGTGTCCCACGCTGCTAAAAACACTATTAGGACACATATATATTTCTCCCATTCGCCATGCGGTATCAAACATTCCATTAAAACAACACTCTTCCAGCAGTTCCCCCAATATCTCATTTGTCACGGGGCATGCATGAAATGTTCCTGAATGAAAGTGAAAGTGCCAAACTGCAGTTATAGTCGACAAATTAATAATTTGGCAAATAATTTGATTACTTATGTCCATGTAAACATAGTCACTGTCTTTCTCCCCTGTGTCTGTGTGTTGGTTTCCCTTTGTGAAAATCAGCGTGTGCCCAAACTGAAACTTGCAAAATCTTCCCTCTTTCTCTCCCCCACACTCCCACCTCAACAGAGCTGGACTCACCCACTTTCCTGACTTTTTTCAAACTAGAGGTGTGAAAAAACCCTGCTGAGATGGGGGGTTTCGTGGCCCTTTAAGGCAAGGCAAGTGTATTTATGTAGCACCTCTAATACACAATGGTATTTCAAAGTGCGTTACATAAACAGGAATAAAAGAAATAACATACATATAAAAAAAATTAAAACAAAGAATAAAAATGTATTAAATGTGTTAAAACAGAAGAAATAAAGAGAATAAAAAGAAATAAATACATAACGTCTGAACACGTTTAGTAAAGGCACAGCTAAACAGCCTAATGTTGGAGCACATCTGATCATTTCTGGAAGCTGATTCCAGCAGCAGGAGGATGCAGTAGCTGATGGCGGATTCACCCTGCTTTGACTGAACTCTTGAAATTTCTAATTTACTTGATCTTAATGATCTGAGTGATCTGTTAGGTTTGCAAGACACCGTGCTGTTCAATAACTGACATATTGAATTAAAAGCATGGTATCACAGTGCCTCTTATGGATATTCATTCATTCATTTTCTTTTTGGCTTAGTCCCTTTTTTAATCAGGGATCGCCACAGCAGAATGAACCGCCAACTTATCCAGCATATGTTTTACAACGGATGCCCTTCCAACCGCAACCCAATACTGGGAAACACCCATACACTCTTGCATTCACACACATACTGTACACTATGGCCTTATTCAATTCACCTAAAGCGCATGTCTGGACTGTGGGGGAAATCGGAGCACCCGGAGGAAAACAAACACGGGGAGAACATGCAAACTCCACACTGAAATGCCAACTGACCCAGCCGTGGCTCGAACCAGCGACCTTCTTTCTGAGGCTATTGTGCTACCCACTGCGCCACCGTGACGCCCTCCAATGGATTTATCATCTGAAAAGTGTGGTAAAATGTACCCTGAGCAATCATATCTCAAGTTTTACAGAAATTAGTCACTTTTTTTTTGCGTGGGTTTCCTCTGGGTACTCCGGTTTCCCCCACAGTCCAAATGCAAGGTGAATTGAATAAACTAAATCGGTTGTAGTGTATGAGTGTGTGTGTGAATGTGGGAGTAAATGGATGTTTCCCAGTGCTGGAATACAGCTGGAAGGGCATCCGCTGTGTAAAACAAATGCTGGAATAAGTTGGCGGTTCATTCCGCTGTGGAGGCCTCTGATGAATAAAGGGACTAAGCCAAAGGAAAATGAATGAATGAATCTTAGAATTTTCCCAAGACAAGTCCACTTGTTTCTTCTTCAAACTACTTATTCAAGATGAGCTGAGACAACACAATTCTTGAGTTTTTTTGTTTTGTTTTTGGAGACAACTTATTTGTTTTATGTACTATCCACTTAAATTGGTTAACTTAATCGATTTGTGTTGGGACAACATGGTTGCGTTGTGTGGAACCCTGCATTTTTCACAGTGTAGAAATATGTGTTACTGGATATACTGAGTCAGGAGACAAATTTTGTGTGATATCTGTACACAAGTTTCATACATTTACACGTTACACTACACAGGTCATTTACTTGCTTAATGCTTAATTCTTACTTTGTTTACAAACTTAAAAAGACTCACAATCTTGGCTAACATCTATGGTAAACCAGAAAACTTTATATTCCTTCACTGAATCCTTTCACAGATGTATTAGCTTTAGTGTTTTGTGCGGCACGGCTTAGTATCCGATAACATCATTGTGAAAAACAAAGTGGCTGACCCTGGTGACCCTCAGACCTCACGGTGGGTGATTTGTCTGTGCTGATCAGAGATATTTGTGCACTATGTTAAAGTTTAGCTCTCAGATTGTTTTTCTGGGGAGTAGCCCTGTTGCCTGTATACCCTCATGAGTGCGCTGGTGTGTGTGTGTGTGTGTGGCTTTTGTTGTACAGTAGCCTAGGGCTGTATCTGATGTGGACTGAAAAGTGAAGAGTAGGACAAAGCACAGTGATAACAGAGGGGGTTAAAGAGGTAAACACAACGGTAAATGCTGTACTCACTACATGTGTGTTTAGGTCTTGATGTGTTTGTGTGAGAGTCTTGGCGCAGGTGTGTGTGTGTGTGTGAGAGAGAAAGGTATGTGTATTGACCTTATTTAAACAACTGGTTGCCCAGCCTCCTGAGTTCTGTGTGTGTGTGTGTGTAAACCTCTATTTATCCCTCTCTCACACACACATACTCGCGCGCACACACACACACACACACACACAGGCATATGTTGTGTAAATACTGCATCGGTGAACAGACCTCTCACTGTGTCCAATAAGCACAGAGTATGTCAGCACAAGTCCATGCTTCGGGGCCAGAGGCCAGTGTGTGTGTGCGCAATTGTTTTTTGTGTGACCTTGAGTCTCCTCCCCACCCCCTCGGGCTTGGGTTTATACACACACACACACGCTCACAGTCATACTCATGCATGCACACACACGCACCGGCTGGCCCTCACCATAGCAACCATAAAGCAACACAGGGAAACAACTTGCCAGCATTTGGTAGGAAGGAGAGAGAGATAGATGGAGAGATGGAGAAAGAAGGAGTGGAGACAGATTGAAGTGGAATAGGCGATGGAGACTTGAATCTCGAAAGCAAATTCAAGGTGTACAGGGTGTGTGAAGGCAGTTTAGGCACGATGAAACATGTAGCCTAAATCAGACTGTGGATAACTTACTACTTGACATCAAAACACGCTCGCCGGCCGCCGCACGTGACTTGTTGTATGTTATGCTCTTTTCAGACCACCCGATTCCCTGTTTCTTCCACCACTGCAATGAGAAACAGTTGGAATGAGACGTCTTTATTTAGTCCTCGATATGAAAGGCAACCCAGGGAGGCTATTTTTGCTCCTGCTAGCTTTATTCCAGCTATGGGACATGTGACTCTTCTTAATGTCAGCAGTTTAATATAACCAGTGTCAGGGAAGGGAGGTTACAGGAGTGCAGTGGTAGTCGTCTTGTGAATTTTCACACAAGCGCACTGTGGATTTGTTCAGGACTGCTTGCCGACGTGATGAGAGGATGAATGAGAGGATGTTTCCTGTGGCTGCTTGTGTCTGGAGAGATGCCACATCACCTCCGCGGCTCATTCTAGAGTCCTGCTTTTTAAGCTTGTTTGTTGTTGTCTCTTTCAGTTTTTTTTCCCTCGCAGCATGCAGTCGACTCTAAGCTGTTTTTTAGGATTAAAAGAAATGGGAATGGAGCATGAGTGTAGTCACTCTACAAAGTGTTGTCTACAAAACACTAATTATTTTCATTTTCTTGAAGAATGAGAAATTAATGTTCAAAGCCATTCCGTTCTTTAAGCACATGTAGACCCCAAAGGTTTTGTCTCTAAGGGTGTACTCACACTAGGCACGATTGTCCACTCTCACGCTCGACCCGCACTCACATTGCAATTTTTGCCTTCCGAGCCCAAGCATGTTGCAACTGTTCAGTAGGCATGGGATGAGAACCGTTTTCAAGGTATATCACGGTTTGGAAAATTTGAGCTTTTAAAACTGCCAAAATTTTCTGCTATACCGTTCCAACAGTATATACAAGAGTTATTATTATTATTATTATTATTATTATTATTATTATTATTATTATTATTATTTTAGGACAACAGTATCTCTAGCAGAAAATATATCCAATAATGGTGTTTTAAATTGTAAAGAATTCTGTTTTTGAACTAATGAAGAGAGAAAAAAGTTGTTTGTTCAGCAGACATGTTTATTGTTCCAAAATATTTTAAATGTTTCTTAAAATAAAATATATTGTTTAAAAGAGAAAAAAGGTTTTTGTTTTTTACCCAGAGATTTAACCGTGAAACCGTGAAATTTTTATCCAAGGTAATCATACTGTCAGAATCTTATACCAGCTTATGCCTACTGTTCAGTTTAACAGAATAGAAGCGCTCTTACTCTGTTCAATGGAGATTGCTTTAGTTATATTGTTTTTGATATGCAGTGACACACAGTCAAATATTTTGCTGAACAGATCCAC
The DNA here is from genome assembly GCF_903798145.1 of Danio aesculapii. Taxonomy (NCBI): domain Eukaryota; kingdom Metazoa; phylum Chordata; class Actinopteri; order Cypriniformes; family Danionidae; genus Danio; species Danio aesculapii. The sequence goes on along the minus strand of NC_079441.1, from coordinate 33,576,360 downwards.
CACTTTTGGTGCTCATACTGTAAATATCATGAAAGTCATCATGCTGCAGGTATTAGGAGGTTTGCTGAAAGTGCAACTGACAAGCAGCGAGAGGTTTGCGTCTTCAATATTCTACGAGAGTGTACCTTGATTGAAAAGTAAGAATGATTAATAAAGCCATATGAAGCAATCCCTATAAGTGTTTGACTGCATGTCACTGCATCCCAAACGACTTAAAATAATACAAAACAATATAACTAAAGCAATCTCCACTGTGCTGAGCGAGACCGCTTCTCTTCTCAGTCACATCATCGATGACAGAAGCGAGCTCAGGTTCGGAAGGCAAAATGCTGTGTGAGTGCAGGCCATCAGGAGAGAAGGGAGAGGGGACAATTGCGCTTTGGCAACTGTACCTAGTGTGAGTTCACACTAAAAGTGACATTACGTCTTCAGTTATGCGCTCTGGCACGCCTCTTCTAACCGGGCCACGGCTGGCCAACTGAACCATGCCTGGGCCCAATTCTTAGCACTTACACTTGTCAAACAAACCAGGAAATGGGAGTCAAAGGTGCCTGGGCATGGTTCGGATAGCCTAGTGTGAGTACACCCTAAGATTCTTGAAAACAACAACAAAATTCTAAACACTACAGCTGAGTACCAAATCAACATATTAGAATGATTGGTTGAGGATCATGTGATACTGAAAACAAATGATTCTGAAAATTCAACTTTGAATAAATTACATTTTAAAATATACATTTAAATAAAAAATATATTTAAAACTATTTTAAAAAATCACAATGTACTGTAAATAGGTTTAGCCATGGTGAGAAAAACAGACATTTATACTTTGAAACACTCCAGAAACACATTGAAACAGCACAGACAAAACTGAAAAAGAAGATCAGCTACTATTATTCTGGCCTAATGAAGGGAAAATCTCCTAAATGACAATTCCAGAATTAGGAAGAAGTGTAGAGGTTGTGCTGAATTCAGAAACAGACACTGATCCACTGGCCTTCTGTTACTCCACAAAGATGTGGCGCCTTGTATCTGCTCTAAATGTCTTGAAACTGAAGCCGTGGCAGCGCTGTGAAACTTAGCTGAGGCTGCAGCATGTTCATGGAATTTCCAAAAGTCATAAATGTACATGGCCTGATGTATCATCTTGTAAAGTAATTTTACATTCTACTGCATCATACAGACAATAAGAGCTTTGGGATGCGTCTGTTTTACTGCATTCCACATCAAAAAGAATCGATCTGGTAACCTTAAAGTTAATGATGTGAAATCAAAACTGTCACTGTTTAATCATACATGTTCCAGGTCATATTTTGCATGATAAATCAGTGCACTTTATTTAAAAGGGAAATGTTTTGATAAGTCATTAAAATGTAATCACTGGCTACATTATGTTATAGAGCGTCCAATGTAGTGTATTGAATATTTTGTTTTACTTTGGAATACATCATCATTTAGAAATAAATTTCTGCATGTGGCTTTGTGTTGATTTAAGGAGCCCCTATTGTGGGTTTTTGAAAATGACATTCCATGTAGTGTGTAACACAGCTCTAAGTGAAGTGAAATATCCAGCTACGGCTTAAATCTGACAGTGCATAGTGTTTCAAACTATTGATTCATATAAAAAAAGAGTCGACTCATAGTGGTTAGTATGAATCACCCTCAAAACAAGTTTTTAGCCGTTTCAGCGTGACGTGGCTATGAAACATAAGCCCCGCCCAGTATGTTGTTGGAGACCCATAAAACTGAAATATGACCTTTTTCAATGTATAATATGGGCTCTTTAAAGAGCCCCTATTTTGCATTATAAAAGGTCATAATTTAGCTTTGGTGGTCTCCCACAACAGGCGGATATGCATGCAAGCTCAAAAAACACTTTCACTCATCTAATGATATGCATTTGTTTTTACCTAATTATCCCAATGGCTCCCATATGATTCGTTCAGTTATTCATTTGTTCCCAAACCTTTCCTTAGCGTGAAGCTAATTGGCACTGATTGGACCAATGACCCAGTCTGTTTTGATTGGTCAGCTGCATTCAGCGCGAGACAAGAGAGAAATGACCAACACTGCTATGAAGTAGCAGAGAGTATGAGAGAGCTCAATGCAGGAATGCAATAAAACAACACCAGCATATTACTCTACTCTTAACGCTAATGCCAAGTAATAACAAAGACACACAAAAGTTTAACTATTTTGAAAATTAACTGCGCCCCGTGTGAGGAACAGCTGACAGTGGCCAATAGCAACAAACAGCAGAGGATCACGAGTTCAGAAACGCATTTAAACAGTTTAAGGAAAAAGCATGCGTCACGTTTTCAACATGGTTTTGGACACAATATGTGAAAAGCCCATAAAGATTTAACCTGAGAGATACAGTACAAGTTCTAATCTATAATAGACTTATAACACACAATTAAATACATATTTTGCAAACTACAGAAAATGAGGCAACAATTTTAATTACACTTACATGTTCTGATCCGGAGGAAGAAGAAACTGGTCCATATGAACTGTATGTAACAGTTACTGACAGTCCCTGTCAAAGTCCTATACACAATAGCCTCTGCTGCTCCTTCCTTTAATAGCAAACAGCCAGTGAATCCTGTGTTGCAGTGTAGGTTATTGTATCAAAATGGTGATGTACCGTATCGACACCAACGCGTTCAAGCAAAAGATCCAAACCCAACTCGACTCATTTATTCGACTCTGAGTCGGCCATTTCGCTAAAGAATCAATAGTTTAAACACAGTTTGCACTTTCAGATTTAAACCTCAGCTGGATGTTTTCATTCACTTAGTGCTGTGTTACACACTGCATGGAAGCTCATTTTCAAAAACCCATAGCAGGTGCTCTTTAAATCATAATGTATTAAAACAATAGAGGAAAGGTTTGATTATGTTGACTGATTTGCTTCAACAGTGCAAGATTAAGGTAAAATGATGATAATAAAAATAATAATTTTAAAATTGTAATTATATTTCATGTTTGTGCCAGTATTAAGTGTATTTCACTTGTGATTGAATTGACAAAAATGCATGTGAGCAATAGAAACTTCTCAAATGCTCAAAAACAATACAGACCCAAGCTTTTGAAAAGCAGTGTAAGTTGAGTAAGTGTAAGCTTGTTTTTGTTTGAACCTGACAGCCCATTTCACACAAACACACACGCAGCACATGATTGTTTTGTTTTTCTTGCACACACACAATGAAATTGAATTGTCCAGTAAGGTTTGGAGCATTACCGTAGGAGTATAGTAGACTCTCACCATTCAAATAAATCTTACAAGCTGGTGGTGTTGGCAGGGTCATGGTTCATTTCATTTGAGCCCTTCAACCTTTCCAGGTCTTTCAGAATAAACATGCCCTCTGCTTCTGAATCCCCCAGCGCCTCACTGTTTTGACAAAAACTACAGTATATTCAATCCTGACCTCTTTGCTGTCTGCTGAGGACTGTTCACCTCACCAAGTTCAGAAACATGAGCTCTTGATGAAGAAGAATTAAAGAGTGAAGAGTGGATCATAGTGCCCTATTTAAATTAGTGTCTGATGTTCCAGTGTGTAATTTTCAGGTCAAAAAGACCACTCAAATAATTTTTTTGAACTCTTTGAAACTGCCCCTTTAGACTTTGATCCAAATCATGCCGTTTTGGTGACTGTCGCTTTAAATTAAAATGAGATTGTGTTTTTTCTTATAGAGGGCGGAGCTACAAATGCCTATGTTTTAGCATAGCAGCATATTCAAAACAGGACTAATGTTATCTCTGAAAAACTGAAAATGCCAAAAGAAGCATCTTAGAAGAAGGTCATCTATAGAGACTCAAGTGTTCATTTGAGGATCCTAAAACTTTTCTTTTTTATTATTTTTTTATTTTTATTTATAATGTCTCTAATAGTGGATGGCTTCTTCTCGGCTTTCCCCCTCTGATGACATATACAAAGAGAGAATGTTCTTGAGACTGTTCTTATGAAGTGATAATAAATAGAATTCAGAACATTTTACCATTAGAGGCTGGATATATTCACACACGGTTACCGGACAACTGTTTAAACCCTTTATAAAAGTGAATTTTGCATAATAGAACCCTTTTAACTTTTTAAATTTTTTTTACGTACGGCATTTTTTAATTCTAATTTAGAAATATAGATTCTATTCAGAAATATAGTAACTTTACTGTAAGGGCCAGATGGTTTACATTAGAATGTTCATTATGGACAACCAATTTATAAGCAATTTATGGATAACTAATTTAAGTAATTATGGACAACCAATTTAAGCAGTTTATACAGAATTAAGTAGTTTCATGCTCATTTAAAATATATTCTGCTGTTCATTTACATTAGCACGTGAGTTATCGGAGTTAATAGTTAAATAAACAGGCTTATAAATATGTTATATGCAAAACGTCCTCAGCTATTGTCATAACAGAGTAAACCCACACAAGGTGATTAGGATGTGCATGAATGAATTCAAAGTAAGGTGAACATTTAAAACTGTTTGGTACAGTCACATCATTTATTACACTACTTTTTAGAACATCAATAATTATAGGGACATTGATTTAGGATGAAAATGTATTAACATGTGCTAGACTATAATATATTACATTGTACGAAACAATTTCTGGCAAGACAAATCAACACTATTATCGGCCTGCTGATACTAACGTCCACTAAGCAGACTCATTTTAACATGATTCCTAACTATAAAAGAGATGCCAGCAGATAGGTTTGTATGAAACAAGAAAGAGTGAGTCTGCGATATCCTGATGGCCTAATTAATTTATTGTCCAGAAAATATTGACTTGTGTTTTAATATTTTATTAGTCACCCAATGCAAAGCTTCTCTGAAGACAAACTACTTCAAGTACTTATTTATGGCACAACTGACCAATCAGATTTAAGTTTTCCAGAGAGCAAGATTAATGAATGATTCATGTTTTGGAAACTTTGTAAAGAAACATTGTTACCGTAAATATTTTTAAACAAAGCATGTCCTTTTGGATTAATCATTTCTTAGTCACACGTGCCTCCAAGTGTAATAAAACCACGCTGTCCCGGGAACTACCTGAACCATATCCCAGCACCATCGAAGTCTTCCTTTGTTCCTCGATTCTCTGTTCCCCACCGTCTGTTTCTTTTTCCTCTTCGCTCAAATATCTGGCTCTGTTCTTGAGGCCCATCACTTTATGCATGTTTTTCTCATTATTGTGTTGCTGTGGTTGGCTTGGACCTTCCGTTACCTGTGAGTGGGTAATCACTCTCTTTTTCTTCCTTCCTTCCTTCCTTTTTTTCGATTTAATTCCCAGTTTCTCTCTCATTGGTCAGTGTTTGCCAAGCGTAACATTTCAACAGTAGAGAGATTGTTAGGAGCCTGTGTGCTGAAAATGTATAACACCCACCCACACATGGACGTCAGTAGAAACGCTGCCCTTCGTTTGTGAACTCCTCACCTGTCTGGGAAGTGTATTGGCAGGTCAAACGTGTGTACTGACTCCTGGACGAGGCATTGCACTGCACCACTGGCTCCCGGTGTCTGACTGAGGTTTTCATCAGACACCCTGCTGTGCGCCACCAGGAGGGAAAACACTTCTGTGAAAGCTTTTTGTTCTTAAAAGAACTTCAATGACCTTACAGAGGGATGCATCGTATCTCATTATTCATGTTTTAATGGGTTTTTCACTTCCCTATTTCCGTTTTCAGTCGTTAAAAGTCTTGTTTATAGCAGCAGAAGTATATTGTTGTTCTGGGTTTTGTTTCGTTTTTTTCTTTTTCTCACCTTTCCACCCGCTCATTTAGTTCTTCCTTCAGTTCGTTTGCTGTTTTTTTCCCCCTCAACTTCTGCCTCAAAATGTGTTATGTTCCTGTCTGGATTTTAATTACCGGCCAAAGTTTTAGATTCGTTTTGGAAAAAATGGACTAATGTCTGATATTAATGCCTGTGGATGAAGACTTGGGAAGTAATTGCCCATATGCTGGGTCTTTTAGATGGAAACACACTGGGTAAAATGAGAGTGAAGTTAAATGGAGAATATGGCAATTTGACGTGATGTATGTTCAGTGCTTCCAGATGGACAGAGTTTAGGGCTGGGTGATTTGACCTTAAATCATAATCTCGACTTGATTAAGATTAACAATTATTTTATTTATTTATTTTATGTTTTTGCCTTCACAGTTCACTGACAAGTTTTGTACAGTAAATATGCTCACATATAACAAGTGAGAGATTTCTGAATGTAGGGTTCATTATTGATTTTAAAATAACTGAAGGAAACACACATCTACAATCTTTGACTATTTATTGAACATCAATGTAGAACAACTGAAATTAAAACACACAATGCCTATAACGAGGCTCTCCGCGCCGCACACCCTCGTCACCAACACTGTTGTTGTGACGTGTAGTTCATTTTTTGTGAGGTGCACAGGCATGCGAAGGCTGCGCCTGAATATAGTGTAATATCAGAACAATATAATAAGTGTAAATCATAATATAATAAGTATAAATTAGCCTTAACAGAGTGAGGTCACGTAAATCCACAAATGGTAGGGAAAGTAATTCTAAAAATTGACCTGGAAAAATTTGATCGATTGTAGGTTTTGAATGTCGATTTCGATTACTTTTCGATTAATCGTCCAGCCCTTACAGAGATAGTTAAAAATCTCTAGGTTTGACTATAGATTGATGTAAAAAAAGCATTTATGTTTTTTCTTTCTCTCTCTCTCTCTTTCTTAAAAAAAATAAATAAATAAATTTATTGGCTTTTGTATCATTGCAGATAATAAGCTCTGTAATAAAACTTCAAGGTAAATCCTATGTTGGGTGTTAGTGATGTCAAAGAATTAAATGAAATAAATGGGATGGAAAAAAAAAAATGTTTTATGGTTCATTGCTGCAGTTGTACACTTTTGGCTCTGTCTAATTGAAAACGAAATACGTCCTGTTTAAAAACGTTCTCTTTTTTGCTGATCATAGCAGATGATTTGTCATAATTGAAAACATGCTCAGCAGTAATTAACCTTTTAGTTATCTTCACAGAAATAAAAACTAATCATGAATCATCTCTCTGCTTTTTTAAACAGCTTCTTGGCTACAACGAGAAGCCAGTGAACTTGCAGATGTTCATCGGGACAGCGGATGACCGTTATTTGAGGCCACATGCTTTCTACCAGGTTCACCGGATCACAGGAAAAACCGTGGCTACGGCAAGCCAGGAAATAATCATCACCAGCACAAAGGTTCTCGAGATTCCTCTCCTTCCTGAAAACAATATGTCTGCCAGGTACCTGCCAACAACTTTTCACTTCTACGTCAGTCTTGATTCTCTCACACAGACACACACATTCACATTTGTTTTTCTTACATGATGGGGACTTTCCTTTTGACGTCTTTTATTTTAATTCTGGCTTTAAAAATAACATGATCTAATTTATACACAAACTTACTTATCCCTACCTAATGGTCACAGAATCCTTTTTTCATTATTAGAAATAAATTATGTAGTGTAGAATAATAACATTACAGTCCTCATGCGGACTATTGGCTGCATTCCACAATGTCTTGGTGATTTTAGTTATACTTTCACTGGTCACTTTATTAGGTACACCTGTCCAACTGCTCGTTAATGCAAATTTCTAATCAGCCAGTCACATGGAAGCAACTCATTGAATTTAGGCATGTAGACATGATCAAGACGATCTGCTGCAGCTCAAATGGAGCATCAGAATGGGGAAGAAAGATGATTTAAGTGACTTTGAACGTGTCGTGGTTGTTGGTGCCTGACTGGTCTGAGTATTTCAGAAACTGCTAATCTACTGAGATTTTCACACTCAACCATCTCTAGAGTTTACAGAGAATGGTCCAGTGTATATATTGAAACTGGTGTAAATATCCAGTTCTCTGGGCGCAAAAGCCTTGTTGATGCCAGAGGTCAGAGTAGAATGGCCACACTGATTCGAGCTGTTAGAAAGGCAACAGTGACTCAAATAGCCACTCGTTACACTCGAGGTGTGTAGAAGAGCATCTCTAAACACAAAACACGTCCAACCTTGAGGCAGATGGGCTACAGCAGCAGAAGACCACACCGGGTGCCACTCATGTCAGCCAAGAACAGGAAACTGAGGCTACAATTCACACAGGTTTACCAAAATTGGACAATAAAAGATTGAAAAAACATTGCTTCGATCTCTGCTGCAACATTCATATGCTTTGGCATCAACAACATGAAAACATGAATCCATTCTGTCTTGTATCAATGGTTCAGGCTGATGGTGGTGGTGTAATGGTGTGGGAGATATTGTTGCTGACCATATCCATCCCTTTATAACCACAGTGTACCCATCTTCTGATGGCTACCTCCAGCTTAATAACCGCCTTGTCATAAAGCGTGAATTATCTCAGACTGGTTTGTTGAACATGACAATGAGTTCACTGTACTCAAATGGCCTCCACAGTCACCAGAACTCAATCCAATCAAGCACCTTTGGGATGTGGTGGAGCAGGAGATTCTTATCATGGATGTGCAGTCGACAAATCTGCAGCAGCTGCTTGATGCTATCATGTCAATATAGAGCAAAGTCTCTGTGAAATATTTCCAGTACCTTGTTCAATCTATGCAACGAATGATTAAGGTAGTTCTGAAGGCAAAAGAGCGTCCTACCCGGTACTAGTAATGTGTACCTAATAAAGTGGCCGGTGAGTGTGTATCTTCATTATGTAGTGAATCACACAAACTCTACAACTATTTTCAAGATGACCTATGATAATATTCACAATGCCTTATCTTTAAACGTATTACTGCATTTGGAGTAAAACATTAATTGACCCTTAGAACATCACCTTATTTTATATGTACTTAATATGTTTTAGATTTCAACATATTTTTAATAGAAATGTATTCATTTATTTCTGTGATGACAACTGATTTTTCAGCATCATTAAATCATGGTCTTTAGAAATGTTTCTAATATGCTAATTTGATGACCAAGAAACATTTCTTATTGTTGATGTTAAAAAAAAGTTGTGCTGAAATTGAAGCAGTCATTGCTGCTGTAGCAAGTTAGCGCATTCTTTCTGAATAAAAGTATTCAAATACAAATACACATCTTCATTTACTAGTGATCATTTATTAACTCCAAGAAAAGAATATAAATCTAAAAATAACTTGGATGAACTTTGAGGGTGGATTATGGAAATGCTATGAATACTCCTTCCTGACGTTTCCCCTTTCTGATGTTTCTACTGTGTTTGTCAGTATTGATTGTGCTGGAATCCTGAAGTTGAGGAACTCTGACATCGAGCTGAGAAAAGGAGAGACTGATATTGGACGGAAAAACACTCGGGTGCGCGTGGTGTTCCGGGTTCACATCCCACAACCCAATGGAAAAGTGGTCTCACTGCAGTCTGCATCAATTCCAGTGGAGTGCTGTAGGTCTTATACATGACACACAGAAGTAGAAAAAGTACAGTTAAAAATATGTTTGACTTAAATATCATTTGTATTTGTGATGAAATAGCTCAGCGCTCAGCACAGGAGTTACCTCAGGTGGAGAAGGCCAGTATTAGCAGCTGTTCAGTGAGTGGAAGAGAGGAAATGCTCATCACTGGCTCCAACTTTTTCCCTGAGTCAAAGGTCATTTTTCTGGAGAAAGGTCCAGGTAAGAATTGCTGAATTAGATGAGATTTTAGCTACTTTTTCCCTTTTCTCTATGGATTTTTGTTTGTCATATGGCTCTCTGGATTAACGTAGACTAACAATGTTAAATACACAACGATGTTCCATTCAGGTTACCTTTTAACGAAAATCTCTGAATAAATACTTATGGGTCGTAGACAATCTGTGTAATCTTAATTTCTCACTCATTCAAGCAGAACAGAGACCCTCCTACCATATGTTTCAGTGAAATTTCAATAAATTTGCTACGTCCTCCTAATGCTTTTGAAAATAGACAGTGGGCAAGCTAAAGGGGTGAGTGTTGCTTGGGAAGGGAGACATTTAAAGCAACGACAACATGCATTTGCGTTTAATTTATGCATCACACAGTATTACAATCTTTATGAAATGAATATTATGTTATCACAAATTGTTAAATAAATGATCTTTTGTTTAATAAATGCTTTGAAATGAGGATATTTATACGTCAGTTGTGGGTGATGACCGCATGGTGCAACTTTCCGCCCGAGAGAGCCTGAGAGACACTGTTTGGATTATCTTTGTGCAGTGATGATGTTTATATTCATAAAAGATCATGAATTTAGGTCAAGGAAATTCGCATAAATATAATGTTTTCAAATTTTAAATTGTTATGCTGTAATAAAATAAACATGATATAAAAATAAAACTATTGTAAAGTTATTTAATTTCAAACTTTCAGAATAAGTTATTAAATATAAGTTTAACTTCAAGTTAAACACAATAATAGTATATTCTGACATTGTTTTTTAATAAGACTTAAAGCAATGTCCATTTTTGCTGGGGAATTGACGTTTTGCGCCCTGTATGGAACACTATTTTAGTCATGTACGGAACTCCGTTAACACCTATCAGGTGGGCAGTACTTTTTCTCAAAAACTACTGGTCCAAAAGACATCAATCAAAATTTGAATTGTACAATAGGTATTCACCCAGAAAATAATCACTCAAACATGCTTATCTGGTTTTTAATGACAGAAGAGTGGTCATTTTAGTGTGCTGAATAGCGAAAAGTGTACAGAACATGATTAGTCTGCTTTACAATTTTATGCATTTTTTTGTATGCTACTATGTAACTTGCAAACCATTTCATTTTAACCATGCAAGTTACTACCAAATGTTTTTATATAAAAAATGTAAGAAAATTATTTAAAAATTTAAAATAATTACAATTAATTATTAAATAAATTAAATGAAAATGTAATAAAATAATAAGATTATCTTTCATTTTTAATTGTTTTAATTATTAAACAAGTCTTTAATTTATTATTTGTTGTCCAAGGCAAAAAAAAAAATTGCATATCACATTTTCAGGAATTCAGATTTTTTTAATCCTCTTAAACATGCTGTGACTTATATTCCAAAGTGTGTTGTAAAATGCAGTCAACACCAAGCAATTAAAACATTTGCAAACTGCAGGCTAATTTGTATTGGTGTTGAATGACAGACATGTGAGTATTTGTAAAACATTTCTTACAAGCTGCTAGTTTCAGCTTGGCTTTAAAGCTTTTTCTTTTCTGTTTGTTTTATATTTAAATTGTTCCTTGCCTTGTCTGCCCTCAACACCATTTAATTTAAATAGTTTGTAGTGAGGTGGGGGAATTACATTTGTTTATAATGTTTGTCAGCAGCTTGTAGGCATTCATCTATTTTACATTATTTCTGAATGAAATGATACATCTTGTGACTTAACTCTTCTTTGTGGTTTTGACTTATAGTCAGGTACACTTTTTTAATACAGTAGTGTCAGTTTCATATCTCCCCAGTAGTCTTTTTCTTCTCACATATTTTTTCCTCACTTTATTAATAATTTAAAGTCAAATCAATATTTGACATTTATTTATTTATGAATTTGGTAAGTAGCTGTGTACTAAACTGGATAATGTCCAGTCAGCAGGTCATTGTATTAAAATTAACCCCTTTCAGGGTGATATTGGATCCCTCCACTTGTGTTTGGCTAGTACTAATTCCTTTTAGCAGGTTGCTGCAAGCACAGTTGAGAATGCACTCTAAATGTAATCATCCTTCACCCTGAGCAAATACTGCCTCCTCACCTGTCTTAGCCTCAAGGGTCACAGTTCTAACTGCACGAATCTCTCTCTTAGTGAAGCTCACCCTGCTTTAAAAACAACATGATCAGGTGGTTTATAGTTAAAAGTGCTAAAACTGGAGCGATGGGTAAAATGTGAGGGAGTGTCGATTTCTCACTTCTCATTTGAGTATGGAATTTGATTTTTGCTCGTCAAACCAAAGTGATTTATCTTCGCTTTATCAGCGTCTTGACCTCCCACGATTTCCCTCTTCCTGTGGGGACACAATGTGTTTATGTGCCCGTGTGTGTGTGTGTGTGTGTGAGTGCAATTCAGCATGAACACACCTACACACACACACAAGCAATACTGCACTCACTCTGTATATGCATATAGACATCTACACAAATGCACTCTGCGCACACCTACAACCACACTACACTCCACACTACACTAAGCCCATAATAACATGCACACATATACAGGAGCATTGTGCACACAAATACACACCCTTGTAGCCTTATGTGTATTTATACTTGCCAATTTCTCTACCCTTACGATCTCTATGCACACACACACACGCACACACACACACACACGCACACACACACGCACACACACACACACACACACACACACACACAGAGGCTAGATTTATGGTTGGCCATATATTGTTGTGTCACTGATGTTCTGCAGCTCACCTGTGGTCCTCAGCATCTGCTGTATGGATGACTCAGAGGTCGGCTCATTGCTGATTGCTCACTGGATACAAGACAAAGCAACTAAATGCATACTGTGTGTGCCGGACATTTTCTTTACCTAAAATAAAATAACTATTATTTATCACACTGAAGCCTGTTTATATAATGCCTTTTAAACACATTATTATTGTATTATTGTATTGTGGTCCTTAATATCACACATTATATTATGTCAAGTACAACTAAAGCTGTAGAACGTAAAATCAGATAAAATAGCAGTAAATTCCAAGATTAATTCTTCTTATACAGGCTGTAACAGAATGCTGGCAACCAGAAATCTGCTGCAATACATTCAGATTTTGAGAACAATAAACTTTCTGGGCGGCGTCACGGTGGCGATCGCCTCACAGCAAGATGGTTGCTGGTTCGAACCCCGGCTGGGTCAGTTGGCATTTCTGTGTGGAGTTTGCATGTTCTGGAGTTTGCCCCGTGTTTGAGTGGGTTTCCTCCTGGTGCTCTGGGTTTCCCCACAGTCCAAAGACATGCGGTATAGATGAATTGAATAAGCTAGATTGGTCGTAGTATACAGTATGTGTTTGAATGCGGGAGTGTATGAGTGTTTCCCAGTGTTGGGTTGTGGCTGGAAGGGCATCCACTGCGTAAAACATGTGCTGGATAAGTTGGCGATTCATTCCACTGTGGTTAATACTTCCACTCCTGATTAATAAAGGGACTAAAAGAAAATGATTGAATGAAGGAACTTTCAGGAATAATTGAATATTGACTATTTGAATATTCAGGAATATTGTGGCATAATTAGTTAACTCATTTTATTGAAATTATTGAAATTCTTTCGTTTTGGCCGTTGCATTAATATGCTTTAAAATTAACTTCTCAGTCAGGGTAAATTAACTTTAATTAACATCTCCATGTCATGGAATATTTGATTACCTTTATTATTAATTTATTCTTATGGATTAAATAATCGCTTCACAACAAGAAGGTTGCTAATTTGAGTGCTAGCTGTACCAGGAGATCTTTCTGTGTGGAGTTTGTATGTTCTCCTCATGTCTGTGTGGGTTTCCTCCAGGTGCTCCAGTTTTCCCCATAGTAAAAGGGATGTGGTATCCATGAAATGGATAAACTAAATTGGCCATTGTGTGTGAATGGGAGAGTGTGTGAGTGTTAAGGATTGTACTCTCAGTTCTGGGTTGTGGCTGGAAGGGCGCCTGTAAAACAATACACCAGAGTAGCTGTTGGTTCATTCCTCTGTGGTGACCCCTGATAAAGCAGGGTGTAAGCTGAAGGAAAGTGAGTGAGTGATTAAATAATCGTATTATTTTACCTCTATGAATATCCTGCATCATTGGTTGAGACAGTTGTTTTGGACCCGTTTTACAAACACTGTTATGATGCATTTAATGGTCATCTGCATCTTAAATCCTGGAAAGTTTTTAATATTTCTATATATATATATTTTTTTTAAATGAACATTTTCGTGTTTTTATGTATGTATTCCATCATTCTTCCATCAATTTGCAAAAAACAAATGACCACTTACGTGAGGTGTTTGAAATGCAGCGTGTATTGGCAGGATAGTATTGACGTTGTTCTCTTTTCTGGCTACCGTTATCAATCTCACAGAATTTATACTTTTTTTTTTTTTTTTCTGAAGGTCCTGATAACACCGTTGTGGCATTTTTCTTTAATTATTTCAGCAAATAGGATTGTAAAAAATTATTTGTTTTACTCTCCCATTCACTTCGCTCTAAGTTTACCCAACTATGATGACTTCCGCTACTGAGAAACACAGAAATGTGAAAAGAGTCCATTCTTTTTCTTTTTAACTTGTAAGCGGTTCAAACTGTAGTTCTGCCGAGCGACTAAAAAGTTATCAGTATGATGATAAAAAACTACATTTCTAGTCAAACCATTCTTCTGCAATCTTATACCAAAAACGGAAATAAGAGCAGTATTAATAGCTTAAAATATGGGAGAGCGTTGCTATTTTGTGATTGTATTGTATTGCAATATGGAGCAATGAAGTGTTGATGTTAAATTAAAAGTAATTCACAAATACTTGAAAATCTAATGATTTAATGACAATAATTCCCTTTGTTTACAACTGAATTAAGTACAAATAACTGTATAAAATGATAAAATATGAAATCATAAAAACATAAGATAATAATTTCACCCAGCTTAAATGTAAAAATAAAGTTACCAGAGGTAGAAGAAGAGACAGAGGGAGGAAGAGACAAAGAAAGCAGGTAGGCCTCAAAAAAAGCCTAAGAGCAGTAGCGCTAGAGAAGATAGACTCCAGAGGAGGAGAGGAGCAGATTAAGAAAGTGCAGAGCCGGAAAAGAGAGACCAGGAAAAAGAGGCAGAGCAAAGTTTACCACCTATTTTGTCTCATTCTTGACCATGTGAAAAAACCCAAATACTGAGACATTCAAACTGACCAATCAACATGTGACCACATCGTAAAACCCCCAATGTCCACACACCAGGCCATGATCTAATCAGTATCTGCCTTTGGAATTTGTGCGAGCCTTCTTTGGTGAAAAAAGACATGTTTTGCCATATAAACAAATGCATATGATAATTTAGCCTCTTACAAACTATTACAACTGTTTGTTTTTTAAATGAGTGAAATGCAGTGTGAACAGCCCCTAGAAATTAATGGCTTCATTAAAGCTCAACGTCATTCAAAATACCCACTTCTAGTCAGTTTTGAATGTATATGCAGTTTGGAATATTGCTAGTTATATCTACTCCAGATGACTACAGGTCTGCTGTCGTAGGTTATTTTTTTTGTTCTCTCCAGTTCAACACACCGGGCTGCCATGTTGCTGTCAGACTGAAGCCTTAGCTTTCAGGCACTTTCTAGAGGCTTTATTAGACTGACTTTTTGGGGTTAGACTGTGTCAAGAACCCGAACAGCGCTCTGTCTGTATGGGTTTTTTTTGTTGTTGTTGATCCTTTGAGTCTCACTGTGAGCTGAAATAGACCTTTTACACACTGAACAGAGCCCTCAGAGACACTCTGTTATCTCCAGCAAACAGCCTCTCTTTTTTATGTATATTTTTTTCACTCTTGCTTTCTTACTCTTAATAAATAATGTTGGAAATCCTTTTTTTTTTCCAGTATCACTTGTATGCTCTTGTTGAAATAGTTCGATAAGGAACGCTTCACTTTCTTTGGTTCGTTTTCTCTCTTTCTATTGCAAATTTTTTCCGTCACTTAAGGACACATAGTTTGTAGGTAATGAAACGCAAGTTAAGACCAGCCTCGGATGAAGAAAATGAATGAAAGGCATTCTGGGAATACGAGTCTTGGCCTGCCTTCGGTGTGCATCTGATTGTGTGTGTGTGTCTAGTTTGAGACAATGAGACACTGACTCACTCAACAGGAGTTTACATGTGAACACACAGGGCTGTTCTAATACAACAAACTGACTCAGAGAGAGAGAGAGAGAGACACCCTTTGGAACTTACCTTTCCTCTAATTGGCTCCCTGTGAAGCGGCAAACCCTCAAGGCAACCTGTGTGGTGGTAACCCGTGCTTTTGTTGCACTGTAGAAAAATGGAAAGTCCTGAGATGCTAGAACAAGCTGGATGGAAATTTGGCGCTCACATCTGGCCTTGAGTAGCTCAGTTCATTTCTTTTGGTGCAGGAGCTCATTAAACGGTGTCTGCGTGATTTATGGGAGTTGTGTTTGATTGAAATTGAATGTGTTGTTAAAAGTGCACCCAGTAATATTATGCTGCTCTTTACACTGGGACTGTGAATGTCTAAAATACTCATGCCATATTTGAAAAGAGTCATTTGAAATTGATTCAACTAGTGAAAATTTGCTACTGGTTTAGTGAAAGTGAGGCATGTTTAAACCTGGTGTTATGGTGCGTTTAGGTTGACTGGGTGACGTGTCGTGTAGATTGGTAAAGACACATTGCCGATTGCACTTGGTGTGTTTTGAGGTTTTTTTTAAATGTACTTTTTTGTCGACTTAAATTTTGTCTGCAAACTGCTATGTACAGTATTTGAATTTTTCTAATGTTGCAAATAGGCTTGTGCCGGTATTCGGTAATGCGATAAATCACGGTAATGAATATGCACGATATTGTTATCGCGGGCACTTCAAAATACCGTGAAAAATAATAGATCCGAATTTATATTCTTAGAACGCGCCTTAGCTTATTTTCCATCAACCGCTTGAAGAAACACTGCATATATGCTGCGCAGAACTGATGCGCACTCTGATGTAAACAATCCCCACATGTAGAAGCCCTGTGTGCAGGCAGAGCGTGCCGCCGCTGCCACCGCACTATAATCCTCACACAGACCGGGCACTTTCCCGGTGGGCCGACGTACTTTTTGGGCCGGGCTGATCATCGTCTTATGATTTGATCGGCCCATAAAAGGCTTAGCAGCCTATCGTTTTTTTTTTTTTTGCCTTATTGATTGACGCTGCTGTGATCTGTGACTCTCTGAAAGTAGATGCTTTTTTTCCCGGACAGACAGACCGGGCCGGTCCATGTGACACTGCAGCCCATTGGCTCTTTTCGGTATTGACATTGGGCTGGCCCAATCACAAACTCCTATTTTGGATTCCGTGTGAGCGTGCGTCGTCTGTATGTATTTGTCAAAATAGTCGAGAGTCAGAGAGAAGAAACGCAAGGGAGGCGCAGAGAAATCGCGGGAAATACACCGGCGTTTCATTTAGCGATTCTGAAAAGTTCTCTGTTCATTCTAGTACACGGCTAAAAACGCAAATCACGTGACCACACACTCTCTGCCCAGAGCTGCAGCCACTAGTTCAGCGGGTAAGCACAAACCCCAGGTGAGAGGATAGTGCTTGTCAGACAGTTCATCTGCTGGGTGATCTCATCTCACTATAGTTGTTAAACGTGATATTGAATTCATCTTGTTGTCTCTATCTAACAATTCTTATGTCTTTTGAATCACTTGTTCTCAGTTAACTGTTTTGGCTGAGTGCAAAGATAAGCTAATATATTAATTTATGTAACCACATACACTGATTCTGCACATTGACTGATTGCTTACCTTTATCGTTTAAATTTAATGTACATTATACTGTTATAATGGCCATTATTGGTTATTAAAACTGATATTCTGCAAAAGAGACAGTGTAAATCAAATATCAAAATGAAACAAATTTGACTTATATTGTGTTTTCATTGTTTAGATGACAGCAAGCAGGATGAGGTGAAAGGTTAAAATGTAACACTGTTCCCTTTGAAGATTTACCCATGCATTAGCAGGCAGTTTTTGTTATGTTTATTATTGAATATAGGCTGAGTGAATAGTGTATTGAATAAGCTAAATTGACTGTAGTGTATAAGTGTGTGTGAATGAGTGTGTATGGGTGATTTCCAATATTGGGTTGTGGCTGGAAAGGCATTTGCTGCATAAAACATGCTGGAATAGTTGGCAGTTCATTCCACGATTGCTGATCGAAGACGGTTTCCCTTTGCACATTCACTTTGATATAATTGCTCAAGTTTACTTTTATATTGTCCAAACGCCAGGTAAAGACTATATATTTGAACACATTTGGTCTAGCTAGCAGGAGAAGCACCTTAGCATCGAGAGCAACACCGAGTAAGTACATTTAGACCTGTTTTCAGTTGCTGTGTTTGGTTAGAGAACACTTAGACTTGTTTCAGCTGGTTGTGTATTGGTTGTTGGACTTTTAAAATTGTTTTCAGCTATCTGTGTTTAGTGTTTGGTTAGAGAACAGTTAGACTTGTTTCAGCTGGTTGTGTATTGGTTGTTGGACATTTAAAATTGTTTTTCAGCTATCTGTGTTTAGTACTAGCAAGTTTTAGCCACTGTTTCCTTTTGTTTACTGTAAGAGTTTGCGTGCCGAGCCGGAGGTTTTTCGCGCGCCCCCGCGGCTGCAGTTTCGGGTGTTTTTTACTCTCGAGGCGTGTCCACCTGAGCTCAATCAGCAAAGCGCCCGGGGGTCTATATAAGCGACTAGTCTCACCGCGGCAGCGGTCGCGGCAGCCTCGTGTGAAGCCCGTCTCGTGTGAAGACCGACGAGGGTAAAGACCATCGACTCTACCTGTGCGACTCCACCGAGCAAAGACACCGACAAAGCACTTGAGTACTTCTTACTTTATTTTTTTTTTTCCTTTTCTCCGCACTCATTATTGTTTTCCTTGCACTTTATTATGTGTTTACTAATTCCTGTTGTTACTAATACTCGCAGAGCACGGGAGGTACGCTGCAGGCGCAACCCTCACAACCTTCGATCAATTCATGTATCTTCTATTTCACAACTCTCTCTCTCTGTGGGCCTCTGGAATTGTCAATCTGCTGTTAACAAAGCAGATTTTATTACCTCCATAGCCACTCATTATGACTTTAGTCTCATGGCTCTAACTGAAACCTGGCTGAGACCGGAGGACACTGCTACACATGCAGCTCTTTCTACTAATCTCTCTCTTTCCCACACCCCTCGTCAGACAGGGAGAGGGGGTGGGACTGGACTACTGATTTCCAAAGAATGGAAATTCACTCAGAGACCGTCCCTGCCAAAAATCAGCTCTTTTGAATTCCATGCAGTCACCATTATCCACCCCTTTCGCATAAATGTGGTTGTCATCTACCGCCCACCGGGTACATTAGGTCACTTCTTGGATGAACTGGATGTTCTTCTCTCATCTTTTTCTGATTATGACACTCCCTTGTTGGTGCTAGGTGACTTCAACATCCACATAGAAAGACCTCAAGCTGCTGACTTCCAGACTCTGCTTGCATCTTTCGACCTCAAAAGAACACCTACTTCTGCTACTCACAAATCAGGTAATCAACTAGACCTTATTTACACTCGACATTGCCTCGCTGACCAAACACTAGTAACTCCACTACAAACATCGGATCATTTCCTTCTCTCTCTCAACATCCACATTACTCCTGAGCCGCCACACACTCCTACTCTAGTTGCCTTTCGCAGAAACCTACGCTCTCTCTCACCCAACAGACTATCCACCATTGTTTCTAACTCTCTTCCTCCATCTTCCAAACTCTCTGCACTTGATACGAACAGTGCAACTGATACACTCTGCTCCACGCTAACATCATGTCTAGACAGACTATGCCCTCTGACATCCAGACCAACCCGAGCCAGTCCTCCTGCACCCTGGCTCTCTGATGTTCTCCGTGAGCATCGCTCAAAACTTCGGGCTGCTGAGAGAAGCTGGCGAAAAACAAAAAATCCTGAACAGCTCATAACATACCAAACTCTTCTGTCTTCTTTCTCGACTGAGGTTACTTCTGCAAAGCAGACATACTTCCGTCAGAAAGTCAACAGTGCCACCAATCCTCGCTTGCTTTTTAAAACATTTTCCTCCCTCCTTCACCCTCCTCCTCCACCCGCATCCTCCACACTCACTACTGATGACTTTGCTACATTCTTTTGCACCAAAACTGCAAAAATCAGTGCTCAATTTGCTGCACCTACAACAAACACGCAAGATACACCACCAACACCACACACACTCACCTCTTTCTCCCAGCTCTCTGAGTCTGAGGTGTCCAATCTCATGCTATCAAGCCATGCAACCACCTGTCCGCTAGATCCCATTCCCTCTCATCTCCTGCAAGCCATTTCTCCTGCAGTCATACCAACACTGACTCACATAATTAACACATCTCTTGACTCTGGTCTATTCCCTACTTCATTTAAGCAGGCTAGGGTAACCCCTCTGCTAAAGAAACCCAACCTAGATCAAACGCTACTTGAAAACTACCGACCGGTATCCCTGCTTCCATTCATGGCCAAGATTTTGGAGAAAGTAGTGTTCAATCAAGTCCTAGACTTTCTTACTCAAAACAACCTCATGGACAACAAGCAATCTGGCTTTAAGAAAGGCCACTCAACTGAGACTGCCCTGCTCTCGGTCGTGGAGGACCTCAGACTGGCTAAAGCAGACTCTAAATCATCTGTCCTCATCTTGCTGGATTTATCAGCTGCTTTTGACACTGTAAACCACCAGATCCTGCTATCTACGCTTGAGTCACTGGGCGTCGCAGGCACTGTTATTCAATGGTTCAGTTCCTACCTCTCGGACAGGTCATTCAGGGTGTCGTGGAGGGGAGAGGTGTCCAACCTACAGCATCTATACACTGGGGTACCTCAGGGCTCTGTGCTTGGACCACTTCTCTTCTCTATCTACACGGCATCTTTAGGAACAGTCATCCAGAAACATGGTTTTTCCTACCACTGCTATGCTGATGACACCCAGCTATACCTCTCTTTCCACCCTGATGATCCCTCGGTTCCAGCTCGCATTTCAGCCTGCCTGTCAGACATTTCACTCTGGATGAAAGATCATCATCTCCAGCTTAACCTCATGAAAACGGAAATGCTTGAAGTTTCTGCCAACCCGACTCTTCACCATAACTTTTCAATCCAGATGGATGGAGCAACCATCACTGCATCCAAAATGGTAAAAAGCCTTGGAGTTACGATTGATGACCAACTGAACTTCTCTGACCACATTTCTAGAACTGCCCGATCTTGCAGATTCGCACTCTACAACATCAGAAAGGTCCGACCCTTCCTATCTGAACATACAGCTCAACTCATTGTTCAAGCTCTTGTCCTCTCCAAACTGGACTATTGCAACTCACTGCTAGCCGGGCTTCCAGCTAGTTCTATCAAACCTCTTCAGCTGCTTCAGAACGCAGCAGCACGAGTGGTCTTTGATGAACCCAAAAGAGCACATGTCACTCCGCTACTCACCCGTTTGCACTGGCTTCCAGTTGCTGCCCGCATCAAATTCAAAGCTCTGATGTTTGCTTACAAAGTGACCTCTAGCTGTGCTCCTTCGTATCTGCTCTCACTTCTGCAGATATATGTGCCCTCCAGAAACTTGCGTTCTGTGAATGAACGTCGCCTCGTTGTTCCATCCCAAAGAGGGAAGAAATCACTTTCCCGAACTCTCACATTCAATCTGCCCAGTTGGTGGAATGAACTCCCTAACTACATCAGAACGGCAGAATCACTTGCTGTCTTCAAGAAACGACTAAAAACGCAACTGTTTAGTCTCCACTTTTCCTCCTAATCTGCAATTGCCTCTCTGGCTATACCACTAACTGCGCCCTCTTTCTCTCTCTCTCTCTCTATTAAAAAAAATAAATAAAAAAAATAAAAAAAAAAATTTCTACTAATGTTTTGCTTCTTAGACTTTTACACGCCTGAAACTTGTCTATAGCGCTTGTTCACTGCTGCTCTTATAGTTGTGTAAATTGCTTCCTTGTCCTCATTTGTAAGTCGCTTTGGATAAAAGCGTCTGCTAAATGACTAAATGTAAATGTAAATGTATATTGTGTATTGTTTTATTTATATTTATTTGTATTTAAATGTTTGAAGTACTTTTAGTTAATTAAAAAGTTATTAAAGTTACTAAGTTGACGAAACTGAAGTTTTTTGTGTTTTTTTACCTGTTTCTCTAGTAAAATTACAATATCGTGATAATACCGTATACCGTGATAAAAGCTCAATCAATTAATCGCAGCACGAAAATGTGATACCGGCACATGCCTAGTTGCAAAATAAGCTTTCATAATTTCCATATAAAGGTGACAGAAGGTGACAGTTTTGTATTGTGCTTTTATAATTATATTATCATACTCAGGCCCTGTCCCAATTCTACCGCTTAGCCCTATATTACCCCTACCCTCGTTTTGCGTGTGTCTGTAAAGGGGTAGTGGTGTCCCATTTCTCTTTAGCTTGAAGGCGTAGGGCTAAGGGCAAGGGGTATACACCCCTTCAAAAGAAGATTTTTCAGGACCACACTCGAAACCAAGGGGTAAGAAAATTTCCCAGAATACACCATCCACAGCTGCAACCGGAAGTAAGGAGATCCACAAATTAGTATTTTTTTTGTCATTATTACAAATTTTTACAACAAACAAACACATGTTTTAATATATTCATAACCGCGTTCATGTTTTACCGTCGTGTTTTAAAAAAACGCTAAATTTCGCGATCTATAATCCCTAATAATAACTTCTGTACAGCAGTCTCACAACATTGTGACACTCGATGACACTCGAATACTCTGTCAGAAAAGTCTAGTGGCTGGGAATGAGCTTTTTTCAGTGTCTGCTATAATGATAATGTTGTTTTAGTGTGTTTATATAGATGAATATGAGCACTGTGTAAATGCGCAGTACAGTTACGATCTTATTGCCACATTGATCGTCATGATAACATAAAATATGCGCTCAGTGATTTCCTGAAGATAAATACCAAAAAATAGCACAACTGGAATAACTACAGCAGTCGCGATTGTCTGATCTCACATGAAGCCTTGATATCTGATGACGTGTGCAGGTGCTGTAGTGCTGTCCCAATTTTTAGGGGTAAATTTTGAAGCCCTTCCCCTTAACCCTCGGTTGTATGGGCCAAGGGGAAGGGGAAGGGGTGGGAAACAAAAATAGAATTGGGATTGGGCCTAAATGCTGTGGGTTTGTGTTAGGTTAGTCAAACATCATGCTTTTACGAACTTGATTTAAGATAGCATGGTAGGATATATATGGATATTCATTCATTCATTCATTCATTCATTCATTCATTTTCCCTCTACTTAGTCCATGTTTGCAAGTTGACCTGCTCGCTGAAACATTCATTTTCCTTTGGCTTATTCCATTATTTATAAGGGGTCGCTACAGCAGAATGAAGTTTTGCTACAGTTTAGCCATCTGTCCACACTCCCCCAAAGTTTTCGAGTGCCGAAAACGGAGCATTTTGGAAACCCTGAAGAGGCCGTTTTCATTTTAAAATGCTGCTGCTCCATGTCAGTGTGGATGGGGGAAAATGGAGGCGTGGCTGCAGACATTCGCTGTTTCTGATTGGGCCTTTTCTTCAATATTAAGTAGCCTACACAAAGTTCAGTCTTGCATCCTTTCATTGTAAGTTCAGACTTTGCAAGTTTAATATGGAAAACAAACTCCTGAGGACAGGTCAGGTAAATCTTTAAAGGGAACAGTGTTGGCTACTTTATTATGTCATTCCCATCTCTTTGGCTACGTTGTTTCACTATCTTAAGAATAAAATGAAAACATGATATAAGGAACTGTCAATTTTCATTTTGATATTAACAACTTAACAAATGTTCATCATGTAGCTACGTATTTATATGACCGTCATCTTCATTGTATGCATATTCATAACAAAATGGAGCCTATAACATAACGGCCTTCTTTCATTTTCAGTGAAAAATAGGAAACATACCCTGTCTCTTTTGCTGAATATCAGTTTTAATAATCAGTAACTGCCATTTATAAAAGTATAACGTGCAATAAGTTTATACATTATAGGAAATAAAACCAAGTGATCAATCAAATGTGCAAAACCAGTGTACGTGGTCACATAAATTATTATATTAACTTATTTTTGCTCTCAGCCAAAACACTTTACCTGAGAACAAGTAATAGATTCAAAAGACCAATGTCTGGGAATATGTCGTCAGATATAGACAACAAGATTAATTAAATATCACGTTTAACAAATATAGTGAGATTAGATCCAGCGGTAGATTCTTGATGAACTGTCCAACGTGCACAGCTCTCATATGGGGCTCTGTGCTCAAAGCACCCGCTGACTGCCTGGAGCTCAGACATCTGCATACGCTGCAGTGCATGCTAGAGTATGTGAGTGTGGTCACGTGATGTGCGATTTCAGCGGTGTAGTGTGGACGTAGAGCTGTTCTGAAACGCTAGTGTGGATGTGGATCGTTTTCATTCTAATATGCTGTTTTGAACTAAAACGGATTAGTCACATTCACACACATACACTTCGGCCAATTTTAGTTTATCTAACTCTCCTATAACTCATGTCATTGGACTGTGGAGGAAACAGGAGAATCCGGAGGAAACCCACGACAACACAAGGAGAGCATCAAACTCCACACAGAAATGCCAACTAGTCCACCCGGGACTCGAACCAGCAACCTTCTTGCTGTGAGGCGACAGTTCTAACCACTGAGCCAGCGTGTAAATAAGTGCTTAAATTAACTGATTGAACTAGATATGATTTCAAAGACTGTGATGCAGCTTTAATAGTTTCAGACTTTAATCATTCAGAGTTTCTTCAGATTCAGAAAGTTGGCTAAGAGCTCTGGCAATGATTGAGTCTGCAATATACAAAATCATACAAATTTACATCGGTTAAGGAGAGTCTTTTTGCGGATGGCACAGAGCCGTGTTTTTGAAGGGCTCTTACAGCAGGGGACAAACAAGGACACATAAGGGGAGGAGGAATGATACTTTTAGGTCTAATTCTAACAGATTGTATCTAATCTAATTGAATGATTGTTGGATATACAGTAATTAGATGGGGAGTGAATATTAACCCATGTGGTGGTCCTGAGACTTTTGCTGAATGGATTTAAATATAGTGAAGTGGACATGATATATGTTTTTATCACCTGAACAAACAGAGCTGGATATTAGAGGTTAAATTGTGCTCATATTCAGGAAAATGAGACTTCGCGCTGCAATGAAATTTCGGTCATCTTTGATTTACCCTCGTGTGGTTGAAACTGACACACTGCATAGATGGATGCATGGATGGATGGATGGATGGATGGATGGAATAATTAGGGGTGTCAAAATTATTCAAGAGATGGCAGTGATATGCTTTTTTCACACTAGAACTGGTTGAACTATTAGTATAATATGTTGACTTTAGCAGTGTTTGTTGTATTTAATGCCTGTGGTGACAGTTCAAAAATAAAATTAAAGTTTTTTTGTTTTTTTATTACAGATATTTAGCTCTTTAACTTTCACTCTAGGAATATTTCCACCATATATTTTAGTTAAATTATGTTGCTGATACAAGCTCGTAGCCCGCCTGGTGAAAGGGGTGGTTATTTTCTCAAAAAGGGGACCTTTTTGCAGTTATTGACTTAATTTTCTATTTAATTATTAGGTTTAAATACTGCATTTAGTGACTTTTTAGCACTATTTTTAGCTGCATTAGCTTGTCGGATGGTCATCATAACCACACTTTTTGATGTACTAAAAATATTACCTAAAGATTTAGAATAAAGAAATGTGAAGAAAAAAGTGCTTATTTTCAAATACAAATTTGTTGCTAATGATTATATTTCATTAAGAAAAAAATGAAATCTGTTAAGGTTTTAAATTAAAAACTGTAGTCTATTGTCATTTATTAGGCAATTAGCAAACAGAGTAGCACATTCAACTTTCCTCAGTCAGAATTTGGCCATTTGAATATTGAACAAGTAAAACATAATAATAATAGTAATAATAATAAAAATGGCGACGCAGCGGCGCAGTAGGTAGTGGTTCGAGCCTCGGCTGGGTCAGTTGGTATTTCTGTGTGGAGTTTGCATGTTCTCCCTGCCTTTGCATGGGTTTCCTCCGGGTGCTCTGGTTTCCCCCATACTCCAAAGACATGCGGTACAGGTGAATTGAGAAGGCTAAATTGTCCGTAGTGTATGAGTGTGAGTAAGTGAGTGTATGGATGTTTCCCAGAGATGGGTTGCGGCTGGAAGGGCATCTGCTGCGTAAAATGTGCTGGATAAGTTGGCGGTTCATTCCGTTGTGGCGACCCCAAATTAATAAAGGGACTAAGCCGAAAATAAAATGAACGAATGAATGAATAATAATAATAATTTAGAGCTTAACGATTTTTCTAGCCTCTCTTGTAAAAATTACATTTGAAAAATCACAAATAACAACAATAGCCTAATTAGTATTCAAATTTGGTCTTTTTTTCAAGAATAAAGTCCAAGATTTAGAATAAACATTGCTGGTAAAATTCCTTGTCTCTATTTAACAACAAAACAGTAGTGAAAGTTGACTTCACTTACCTCAGATTCCTTTTGCTCTTAAAACCTTTGATGGGTTAAATATCCCAATTTATGATGGCTTAGTAGTCAAAATAGGACAAATGAGCTCATGTATGCAGTATACAAATATACAAATGCATTATACAAATTCTGGACCTCTGAACCCCCCCTGGCTACGGGCCTGTGATATTACTTAAAGCAAAAGATCAACTAGGCATTCATTTTGTCATCTTAACAAACATTTTTCATTCCCACATCTTAATTCGGTCACACTTTATTTTGATGATCCGTTTGTTGAATTTAAGTTACATTGCATCTACATGCCAACTAATTCTCATTATATTATAAATAGACTGTTAGGTTAGGGTTAGGGTTAGTGTAAGTTGACATGTACTTGCAAAGTTTCATATAGTCAGTTAAATGTCTGTTGAAGGAGCAGTATCAGCAGATATTAAGCAGACAGTCTAATACTAATACTCATATGGGGCATCAAAATAAAGTGTTTCCCTTAATTTTAACATCCCTATATGGTTCATTTCCAGCGATACTAGGATTTCATTATGTCTTCATGAGTAACTAGTTTATTTGTGCAAATTTTTTTTCTTTAGCTATTTTAAATTATAATTTATAAAATATAAGTTTTGTCTATAGGCTCAGTAAACTGTTCCTTAAGGTTTAATTTATCAGAATTTAACATGAAAGCCTCTTAAAGGTTAATCATCAAAGATTAATTCATTCGTTTTGCTCCTAGTGAGAAAACATAAATGTCAAATATGAAAAATTAAGTAGAATTAATGGTCTACAATAAAAAAATCTGACTGGGGAAAGCTAACAAAAACATTTTTGTTTTTCTAATTAATGATTCAAGAAATTATAAATGAGGAGTTACATGATCCATCTGTTTTAGCTGATACAAATTTACGCCTACCAGCAGGACATTTAATTCCACATAATGACACATAAAAGCTTTGTATGATTTTGCCAGAAGTTTATTTTTCCTGGGTTTGTTTATCATAGTAGTAATAACAGAGCGGCAGTGTTTCTAGGCTTAAGAAGCATATGCGCTTGTCACAGAGTTTTTGAGTCTGGTTCCTGTTCGAACCTGCTCTCATGTGGTGGGGCCCTCTCCGGTGTCCAGTGAATGTCAGCATGTGCTGCTGTACTACGATTGCTGAAGTTACTGGCGTCCAAGGTCATTCTCATATTAGCAAAATGCCTTTTGACACAGAGGGAGTACAAACTCTACACAGTAACCTCGTGTAAACAAACGTCTCTGGAGTGCAATGCACAAGGCGATTATAAAACTGCCCAAAGCCATATCTGCAGTTTGATAACTTTTCTTAAACACTGCCCTTTATGTTACCCCCTTCTTATTGTATATGTGTGCATGCATACCCACACATTACCAAACATCACTCATTTTAGACATTCTTAGGATTGTACTGCCATTTGACTCTTGTTAGCCTCATGTCGAGCACAAACTTCAAAGCTGCACATGTGTTTAAAAGTGTAAATCAAACCGTGTGTCGTGCTGTTTGTGCGCTTTATGTAATTTATGATCCATAAAGTGGCAATTTTCCCTTCCAGGATCAGTCTGAACTAGTCAGCTCTAGTCCCTCGGCTTTCATTTTCTGTCTTCAAGACGTCCGTGTAGATGATTAGCGTCATTTTAAAGGAAAAACCTAAGATGACAACGTGTTTCCGAGAGATCCTGCTCAGGCAGCAAGGCATCAGGCAGTGAATACAGTTATTCCACACATCTAGCCATGAATTGGCAATAAATAAAAACCTTCCACATATCTTTCTAAGGCTCTAATGGCTTTATAAATGACCTCATTACTTTTTTGGGGGGCTCGAGCGTCTTCTCTGTTTCTGTCACAAAGGGCAAGCACATTGAGACTGATTTTATTTTCATTAAAGAGGCTCTGGAGTAGTCCATAATGAAGAGTTCTTTCTGCTCCAGCATTTCTAGCGCTCTTTCTTGGGAGTATTTAATATGACATTTGTTTTCGTAGTCAGGTCAGTGTTGTACAC
Organism: Danio aesculapii; assembly: GCF_903798145.1. Taxonomy (NCBI): domain Eukaryota; kingdom Metazoa; phylum Chordata; class Actinopteri; order Cypriniformes; family Danionidae; genus Danio; species Danio aesculapii. Next base: position 33,548,048 of record NC_079441.1, on the reverse strand, counting down.
AGGCTGCGCTTAGAGCTGACATTTTGATCTATTCGAGCAATTGAGCCTCTTTCTCTTTGTGGAAAAAGGCTTATCGTTTGCAAGCAATCTCAATTTATCATTTTATTATTCTCAAGGCAAGGAATGATTTGTCAAACTTCTCTCTGGATTCGCTGCAGGAACACCTGTAGAAACATGCAGCAGAACAGCTCCCCGTTACTGATTGACGATTTGTAATGTGAATCCCTAAAGCTTCAGCAGAGTGACAATGGCAATGAGGAGTAGGTCAGGTTACCTTAATTTGAGGGGCAAATATTGGCACGCAGAGTTTAGTTCAGGTCATTTTGTATGCTACCTAGATGTCCTAATGTATTGTTCCAGTGTATGCAGCTAATGCTTTTCTTTTTTTCATCCTTCAGATGGACGGCCGCAGTGGGAGGTAGAGGCAAAGATCATTAGAGAGAAGAGTCAAGGAGTAAGAAAACGTTTTTTTTTACACCTCAGATAATATTTTCCAGCTAAAACAGACAATACACAAGAGTGCGTCTACATTCAGATTTTTTCCTTCTTTCTTCTGTTAAAAATTCCCCTTTTGAGTCCTCAGAGAGTGTAATGCATGATAGATTTAAGGCCATTGTGGTGTGTTTTGACTTTATACACTTTTGTATTCTTCAGTGCAACTACATTGAGAGATTATGATGATTATTAATGTCTTGTTTCTTGCCTTCATCTGTAGTCAAGCATTGTGGTGGATGTGCCTCCGTACCACAGTAAGACGGTCACTTCAGCAGTTCAGGTGCAGTTTTACGTGTGCAATGGCAAGCGGAAAAGAAGCCAGTCGCAACGCTTCACCTATCTGCCAGGTATGTATACAAAAGCACATTCCACATGACACCACTCACTCGCTGAATGCAACATTTGCTCAGATTGAAGTTAATATTTTATATATTTTTACTTTTAAGTAAGCAATTCCTGTGTTTTATGTGTTTTTTTTTATGATCCATATAAATTTAAAATGTACACGACTGTTTAGTAGTTGGTTCTGTGTAATATTTATGAATGTTTTAAGATGTATGAAAGCACCAAATAAATACTTGCATATTATTGCAACTGGTGGCATGGTGGCTGAGTGTTTAGCACTGTCGCCTCACAGCAAGAAACATACTAGTTCGAGTCCCGGCTGGGCAAGTTGGCGTTTCTGTGTGGAGTTTGCATGTTCTTCCTGTGTTGGCATGGGTTTTCTCCGGGTACTCTGGTTTACCCCACAGTCCAAAAACTTGCACTATAGGTGAATTGGATGCACTAAATTGGCCGTAGTGTATTAGTGTGTGTGTGAGAGAATGCCAGAGTTTATGGGTGTTTCTCAGTTCATTTTACTGTGGTGACCTCTGAAATTAACCTCTAACTAAGCCAAGGGAAAATGAATGAATGAATTATTGCAACTTAAAATAAATGTTTTGGATTTTATTATATTGTACTTTATTGTTTATTATTTTGTCTTATTGACTAAAAAGTTTGAAAGAACCTCATTTATTTGTTGTAGAATCCGGTGTAGCATATCCTTGCTGAATAAATTACTTATTTAAAAAAATTATATATTTCCTAACCCCCAAAAAATGGAAATGGAAAGCGAAAGAATTTCATTGATCCTAAATGCCTAAAAAGTACTAACATGTAAGTCAATTTCATGACAAATAGTTTTCTTGCTAACTTCCCATAACAGTAACAACAATGGCACACATGTGGGTTTTCATAACAGAGTCACCCGTTTGATCAAGCCGGCGTTCCTCTGCACTGTGCACCAGTGTGGTTAGGGATGAGGTTGTTCCAGTAACAGTTCAGCACCTGGTAACAGCTCATGTGAAACACTATAAAGGGTTAGTTCACCCAAAAATGAAAATCAGCACATGATTTACTCACCCTCAAAGCATCCTTCATGTATACAGTTAAAGTCAGAATTATTAGCCCCCCTGAATTATTAGCCCCCCTGTTTATTTTTTTCCCCAATTTTTGTTTAATTTTTTCAGCACATTTCTAAACATAATAGTTTTAACAACTCATTTCTAATAACTGATTTATTTCGTCTTTGTCATGATGACAGTACATAATATTTGACTAGATATTTTTCAGGACACTTCTATACAAAAAATCAAAGGGGGCTAATAATTCTGACTTCAACTGTATACGTGAGTATGAGTTTCTTCTTTCTGTCGAATCCAATAGGGTATTTGCAGAGCTACTGCTTTTTCCCATACTGATAAACTTCTTGTGAACAGTTAATGTGACTTTTTTTTTTCCATTTTATACGGTTCCTTTTACAGCATTGATGTTGTAATGTAATTAAAATATAATCAGTTAAATAGACTTTGGCATTCATTTAGTTGCTCAAGCATAAACGAGATGAAAAGCCGTTTACTCGCACGTGCCCGTCAGGATTAGCAGGCTAGCGCAGAAGCTCCGTTGTTAAAACTGGGGTAAAGTAAATGTTCATATTTTAAAGACATGGCAGGGAAAAATTTTATTTAATGCAGTGCTTCTTGTACATTCTGAGACCCACTTTATATCGGATGTCACTCAGCCAGTGGAGATCGCTGATTTTTAAAGAAAACAGACCTTAAACATGCTGATTTTATAATGGCATACATTTCACCGGAAGCGCTTGACCCAGGTTACTGACAAATTAAACGTTTTTCCGCATACTTCTGCATATACCATATTGTTTATTTTAAAAAAATCTTCTGGCTCTTTCAAGCTCTACGGTGTCAATGGGCAGGATACTACATACTGGATGATATGGAATACATGCCTAGCACATGCACCTTCGAGACGAATAATATTCAGTGCTTAACAGGGTAAGCTTTACACATATATCCCACATCATCCAGTGGAAAGCAGTCGCAGAAGATGCATAGATCTGTTTACAAAGTTTTAAATATGGATATTTGTCTGACAAAAAAGCATCAATTCAGTACAAATGACCTTTTTCATCCTCCAGAGCCATAATTCTATTATGGATGAATCTGCTTTATTGAACTTGGTTTGGGCTTTTCAGGGTATCCGTGTGGTCTTAAAAAGTCTTAAAATTTCTTAAATCTCAAAAGCTAAATTTTAGGCCATAATACCCTAAGTATTATGTTGTAGGTCTTAAATCTTTTTTAAAAGGTCTTAATTTTTTTTGTTCATGTATTGCTCCCCAATCTGGCCATTAACACTCGTACAAACACTGATAATCCCAATTTTAATAAAACTTTTATCTTTTTATTTAAAAATAGCATTTTTAACTCTGTTTACTATAATGTTTTAATTACCTGCCTTAAAATAACATTTGTTTAAAAATTATGCATTTATTTATTGTTGAGAATTCTGACCTGACCTATATTTATTATTATTAAATTATTATTAATGTATTATTAACTGTATTCCATTATAATCATTTTAATAGTGCAAGCGAAAATCTTTTCCAACTGGAATATTCAAAAAAAAAAAAAAAGCTAGCCTTGTATAAATTTTACTTCATAATGGTCTTAAAAAGTCTTAAATTTATCTTGGTGAAACCTGCAGAAACCCTGACTGTTGAAGCCATTGTAGCATGAAAGAGCCAGGAGATTTTTTTTTTTTTTATGTAACTCCAGTAGAATTCGACTGAAAGAAGAAAGTCATAAATTCTTAGTATATCTTTGGGTCAACTAACCATTTAAAGAAAGAATCAGCAGAATTTAAATGCAACTAGATGCATGTAATTCTGGGAACTGCTTCAGCGTCATAGGTTTTCTCACTATATTTAAACGCTTTGATTATGTTTCATCTCCTATTGGCTTCATCTGTCACGATAGTCATATTCTGCAGAATTGCCTTACATTTTTCATCAAGCCTGTTGAATCATGAGCTTGATGATTCACGTGGCAATGATAATGATGTTTTGTTGACATGGATTACATCAGCACGTAATTAATGCTGCTTTTGAAATAGACATTCATAAATCTGATGAAACAGCCCAGGGTGCAGTAAAAGTCGGCGTCTAATTACTGCTTAGTTTCTAATGAAGTGTAGTTGTCTGCGGTTCTCATAAGATTAAACTGGTTTGGTATTAATTTCTCAAAGTGAGTCAAACCGAAAACAGCGTTGGCGTCATTAAATCACACGTGAGCAACTTTTTTTCTGTGTATCTTTCTACAAGTTGCATGCTGAACTGTAGAAGAGATCGAGAAAGACAAAAACAGAAGGAGAGTGAGAGAGAGCAAGATAGGCCCAGCCTCCCGCCCACCCTTTTCGCTCCACAAAGCACCCACTCAAATTAGGGTTTCCTGTTTTCCACACTAACCCGTCGAGGCCTCAGCCAATCAGACGGCAGCACAGGCAGCTAATATTCTGAACAGGCCACGGCGACTGTGGTTGCTATGGCATCAGCCTGCTGAGAAAGTGGCATGGCAGGGGGAAGGGTTGAGGTGCTGCGCTGTTAGAGCAGAGCCAGACTCTTAACGGGGGTAATGAATAAGACGTCTGATACGATGAGCAGAGTACTTAATCCAGATTTAATCTAAATACAGTGTGAACGCTGTTGAGCCTGCAAGGAAGTCATTTGTAATACACCTAATTGAATGTCTAAAGCTTCTTTGTTGGTCACACACAAATCCACCAGCGGTGATTCAAAACACGAAACTATAAGGAATGTTACCTGTGTTTATCAGCTGAAACTTTTCATGTGCATTGTAGGTACACAGTGAGTAACACCATGCTTCGATGCATTCACACTCTCCCACACATGCTTGTCACTTGCTCTTTATAACTATGTAAACTATAGTTTTACCCCAGTAATGGCCTTTCAGCGGCTTATGGGCTGTGAACTGGATTTTGGTTTCCATTTGGAGCTATGCTGGAGGGCAGACAGCATTCTTTACTTTCCAAATTCAGCACTGGTTTACATGGCATTCAAGCAGGCAACATATGCTCTCTCAGAGTCCACAGCAAGTAAAAATATCCCCCACTCATGCGGGCCAGGGAATTGGCAGATCGGGAAATGGGTTACTGAACACTATGTGCTGATATTACTCATTGTATGTGCATTGAGAAGAGAAGTTTGGTGGAAATATTAGCTCATAATAAAATGTAATTATTATTATTATTATTATTTATAATTCTGGATCATATGTTGGTCATGTAGTATTACTGTCAGATCTGTTGGAGATGGGAAATGGGACAGCAGTTCATTAGTTCTGTCAATCTATTTAACTTTAAAAGAAATGGTCAAAACAGTATGGTTAATCAGTTTGGTATAAACAATGTATACACCAAATGCATTGGTGTACCACCCCACTCAATGCCTTAATGAGATCTTACTGTTGTTACAAAAAAGATAAATAAAATGCTTGAATATCCAATATTTTACTGATTACGGTTATATTTTACTGCTACTTTAGTGATATTTCATAGCTAATGACATTTCAGATGTTGAGATTTTAAGTTTTTTCCTTCTTCCTTTCTTTCTTTCTGTCCCTCTCTCCACACTCCCAGTCCTGGTCAAGCAAGAACATAGGGATGATCTGGACTCCCCCGCCGTGCCGCCCATGTCAATGCCTCTAGTCCATGCTGCCAGTTTGGTCTGCGCTCAGCCGCTGTCCTCCCCAGAGCACTCCCACCCACCTGACGGCCTTCTGTCCAGCTCCCCACGTGGCCTGGCTGCAGGCCTGCACCCACTCCAGGCCCCCTGCGCCCCAATGGGCTCCCCAACTCTTCCCCACCTGCCCCACCTTCAGGCTCGTGGGCTGAATGCACCTCCCGAATGCCAGATGCCCTTCCATACAGGCCCTGCTGCCACTGCCAGGCCATCTTACCCCCCTATACAGCACAACATGCCCTTCAACGGCCAGCAGAGTCTTCCTATGACTGCAGGCTCCCCACAGGCCTACGAGCGGATGCCCTTCCAGGCTGACCCCACCGGGTGTCACTCCCTGGGTGTGGGGATGGTTTATGGCCCGGCTTCTTCAACACCCACCTCTGGAGTGCCGGCGGGTCCTGGCTCAAGCCCCAGCCATGTAGCTTGTACAGGTAGTAACCAGGTCATGGCCCATTCTGCCCCACACCTTCACTCTTTAGGCTATCACCACCCCACTCCAGGGCAGATACCATCACCCACTCACACCCTGGGACAGCCGCCCCCACAGCTCCAACGTCCACTGGTTTACCATCCAGCCGGGCAGCGTTCTGCCTCCTGCCCCACGCCGTCCAGTGCTCCAGCTCATATGGTATCATCTCCCCACTCTGGGCCCTCATCCCCCCAGCTCCATTCGCTCCCATACCACTCGCCCACCTCCCCGTCTCCTACATCCAACAGTCCCCTGGGGCCCATGGCACTCTCTGGACAGCCTTCGCCTCAGGCTAGCAGCCCTGTCTTAGCTGGATTGTCTCCTTCAGGTCCTTTAGCCCACCCCCTGGCCCAGCAGGGAGAGAGGCTGAACATCAAGCAGGAACCAGAGGACAGAGAGCCCACCTTCCGCACCATCGGCCTTCAGGACATAACACTGGACGATGGTGAGTCTTTTCACTTTGTTAAACGGTGTCTTTTCATTCTTATGACACTTGCCAGGGTTTGAATAATTTGACTTCTTGCATGATTATTTCTCCATTTAGATTCACCTTCTTCGAGTCTAGCACAGTGTAAAGAAATTATCAACAATTTAAGCATAGTGTTAAGTCTTGAGACTGGCAATACTGATGTAATCCACCATTGCACTGATTTTTTTTTAAAGTCTCAAATTATAATAAGTTTGCAGCTGGACAAAAAATGTTACTATGGTAAAGTGTACAATTACTAGAATCAAATCTTAATTTGCATATACACTAGGATTTTTTCTCCATTGGTTATAGTTTACATAGTGTTGTTCCATAGAAATAATTATTTTAACTTTATTTATAAATCATTATCTATGGAGAAAGTACTTGAAGCAGTTTAATCTGTGTACTGGTGTGTAATTATGTATATGAATTTGCATAGTGGTATGCATAGCAGAAACTAGTAGAGCAGGTACATTGGAACGTAATAAATAAACAAGCAAAAGCTTCACTTACAGAAATGAATTTGCATGCACAAGTTGCCTGGGGTGTTATAGTGGCTGACAGGTTCCAGACCTTAAGAGTGTCATGGCACAGGGCGGATTCATTACACCCATAATCCTTCTTAGCAGAACTATGAGACCTAACGTCAGTACTGTGGGGGAGGAAAACGACTGTTTGGAGTACCATAATACCTCATTACTGTCCACCGTTTTTGCAGTTTAGAGGATATACAGTAAACTGTACACAGTATAAACATAATTAGATTAGAACCAACTTATCTACCTAAACTAAAATAAACAACTACATTTTAATGAAATATGTGCAGTTCAGGATAGTGCATAAAATAGTCAATCTATTAAAGCAGATGCAACAGTTTTATTGTACGCTGCCATTTTTTAATATAAGTGAAAGTCTCATAATCTTAATTTTATTTATCAAAAACATAATAGGCATTTCTGTGTGGAGTTTGCATGTTCTCCACGTATTCGTGTGGGTTTCCTCCGGTTTCCCCCACAGTCCAAAGACATGCGCTATAGGTGAATTAGGTAAACAAAATTGGCCGTAGTGAATGAGTATGAACGAGTGTGTATGGATATTTCCCAGTACTGCATTCAATGACTTTAAGAAATATGGACGACGCAACAGTGCCATTTTCCATTGAAACAGTGCCTTTTCCTATTTGCTTTGAATGCAAAACGCCTCATGACAGGCACAAACTGTCGCAAAAAAATGAAATTGGAGCCTGGGCATGCGCTGAAGGACAACCAGCCAGAGGCGGAGCCGCGAAATCAAGCTTCCAACCAAATGCTTGTACATCACATTAACCAGGCCCCTGAACATCTCATTTGACTGCCCGTATTTGCACTGTAACAAAGGCTCGCTGAAATAGGCTAACATTAGTTTTGTCTCCCTAATTATTATTTCAGACCCATAAAAAGAATTACTGCTAGATAACAATTACCTGATTTCCTCGTCATGACTAACAATATACGTGTACACCTAAGCAACTTAGATAAAGTGCGATAACGCCCACAATTTATCAAATAAATCCATCAGATCCTGTGGGTCAGAAAGTATGGTTCACTGCTGAACAACTCATTTTATCATGGGAAAATAACACAGAAATAAAACATTGACACATCAATTTTCTCCTGAAGCTTTGACGGTCTGTTTAGAGAAGCTGTCAGTCGCAACTGTTTATCACAATGATATGCCTCATTTATAGCATTAAATAATTGGGTAAAAACATACTCTTTACAAAAATTAACATCTGAATCTGTATCAGTGTGATAACCACTGCCTAAATTGACCAAAACCATCTTTTGCGAAATTTTATTGGAAATTTTTGAGGAGGCGGGGTTTATGCCCAGGGGGCGATCTAACTGCCGGTGCGTCACTCAAAAGAATGCGTGAGGCACACTTGGTTGTGGCTGGAAGGGCATCCGCTGTGTAAAACATATGCTGGATAAGTTGGCGGTTCATTCCACTGTATCGACCCCAGATGAATAAAGGGACAAAGCCGAAGGAAAATGAATGAATAAATGAAAAACATAATAATAAAAACAGCAATAATACAATAAATCACAAAAGAGTAGTATTGTTAAATAATATTGCAGTTCAAAACGTTTTCTATTTTAGTGCATTCTAAAATTAGATTTATTTATGTGATGGCACAGCAGAAATTTCTGCAGTTATTACTCTTGTAATAGACTCTAGTCTTCAGTGTCACATGAGATTTTAATATGCTGTGTCAGTATTCAAGAAGCATTTCTTTAGTTTCTCTGGTGCTCAAGAAACACTCTTATGAATCTTTTAACAGATGTGCAGCTAAATATTTGTGAAAATGATACTTTTTCAGAATTCATAATTGAAAAGAAAAACAGCATTTATTTGAAATGTTGAACTTGGTAACATTATTCAATATTTACAGTCATTAAAGTTTGATCAGTTTAATGCATCTTTGCTGAACTAAAACATCCAGTTCTGTAGTATTTCTGACCCTACTGAATGACAGTGTATATAAACAACACAAGACAAGAATTACATGTTTATAATTATAAAGTCATAAGGAAAATATTATTTTGTTTTTTAAAATTATTTTGTTTTCAGAGTGTACTGTCCAGCATAAAGTAAGGAGTACGCTAGTATTACTTTCCAGTCATAGCCAGAGCTAGAGAGCTTGTTTCTCAACTTCTGTGTTTATGTGGATATTTTTTGCTGATGGTGTGTTTATGCGAAAAGCGCAGACAACAGACCACAATAGATTTTCTTATTCACAACTCAGCAATTTACCACTGAAAATTCATACGCCATGTGGGCTGTATTAAAGTGAGCCTGGTGCATCTATCACACTAGTTTATTTTTTTTCATATGGATGACTGATGAGACTGTTCAGGCTAATGCTGTAGTTTATCAGCAAGGATTCCAGCAATGCCGTAATGTTCGTAAAATAAATGATTCCTGGTCTAGAATCTGATGACGGGGAGACACTTCTGCTTTCTGGCATTCTTCAGTTACATATTCAAACGTGTAGTCAGACAGAGTTAATGAACAGCTTGAGTCACTCGAATTAGCTCTGTGTGAGTAGTGAAGTGTGAGTCCAGAAGGGTCCTGCAATCAAAGATACCCTCAATGTATGCGACGCACACACAGAGACACACAAAACTAACACACTTGGCCAGTCTCTTATTTGTTTACAGATGTGTGCAGGCCAACTGACAGTTTCAAAACACACTTTCACACGAATACTGTTGGTACACCCTCAGTATTTCAGAGTTGGCATGCTTAGCCACACAACCCCGTACTCACTGCCTATGTGATGCTCAAATTCAGCATTAAACATCCTCATGCATTCAACGTTAGATGGAGTTTTGAAAGTGAAGTTTTGAACTGATTCCACCAGGGACAGTTTCCTCCCTAAAGCACACACTATAAATAGGGTCTGTGTCATTCTGACTGAAGCTCTTGAGCACTGTGAGTTGTTAAGGAGGTCAGAAATGAACTGCAAATAGATCTGAACACTGCTCCAGTCACTAACATAAACCTCCTTTAACGTCAACATGCTGCTATCACTGCTATTGCAGTGTACAGCATGTTTTTGAAAGAGTTACCTACTAGGGCTGCGTGATTTTGAAAAAATCTGATATTGCGGTATTTTATTTTTCTGCGATAAATATTGCGATATGAATACAGTTTCAGAAGATGGCTCTATTTGATAGTTTTCTGGGAAGTCTAACAGTATTCGTTTAGAGAAATTAAACAAACAATGAAAAAAAGTGTTTTTTTTTTTACTTTTTGCCTTGTTTCTAGTCCAAATATCAAAAAAATTCTCATACTAACAAATAATATTGCTTAGTTTTCGCTGTTAGAAGAAATAAGTGAAAATTAAAAGGTTTTTTTTTGCTTAAGGAAATTATATGTCAATGAGGTAAGTGAAATAATCTTGTTTTTGCTTTGAAATGTAGATATTTGGACTAGGGTTGAGCGATGTCAACCAATTTGGCATCATACGATGTCGTACGATGGTATCGTCATCGTAGGCGGTGGTGAATTCATTATTTATGAGTAATTAATTAATTCATAACAAATTTATTTTGCAGCCCACCGTTTCAACTACCTGTCCGGCATGGTCTTTGTTTTACCCATAACCAAATCATAAATAAATAAAGAAAAGTTACACACAGAGTTACACCTGTCAGTCAGTTTTTCTGCAGGACTCTGGCATGAATAAGCAGAGGGATCTGTGTCATTATAATAGTGTCGACAAACTTGGTTGGTAAAAAAGGTGCACAACCAACAGGAACCAACCAACAGTATCCAAGGTTTTCACTAAAATGACTAGGTACAAGCGTGAAAGAGAAAGATTGAAGCAGTGTACTGATGCTGTGACAGGTTACCTGATAGATTCAAAAGACCGAAGAGGGCTGTTCAGAAATACGTCAGTGTAGATGTGGATTGTTTTCGTTTTAAAATGCCATTTTAAAACTAAGACGTATTAGTAAAAACGGGGCCTAAGTGTGTATTTTTTGCAAGCGGGTTTGTGACGGGGGCGGGGCAGAGGATTCTCCTGCCAGCTCAGCATTGTGATGTCTGTTGACCATCGGCCATGGACTATGGCATAGTCTATCGACCCAACCCTAATTTGGACTAGAAACAAGACAAAAATTCAAAGTAAGAATTTTTTTTTTCATAAATCATATAAATTCCATTTAAATACAGTGATAAAATACAAATGTGTGGCTCCTGGTCAACTATAATTTATTGCATATCATTGTGATGTGACTATTGCAAATGTGCACATTGTGATACCGATGCTGAAACGATATTGTGCAACCCTATTAACTAGATTATTAATCATTTTTCTTCCCTTATTTATGCTTTTGAATTGCATTATGGGACCTTGATCTTTCTCCCAACAACTTTTAACTTTAAAAAAGTTGGAAAAAGTTATTTTTAATAACATTTTTTGTTTATTTATATATAACAGTGCAAAAGCCTTGTAATAAACTGCCAGTACATTTTCTGTTGTTTTACAGACGTATTTGTCTATCTATTATTTCTTAAATATTATATTATTTCAAACTACTAAAATGTCAATAAATGTCACTTTGTTAAACTGTAGAGATTAATTTTTAACATCAAAAGTCGACAGAGCAGAGAAAAAGGTCCCATAATGCAATTCACAACTGTAAATAAAACACTGAATCACACAATGCAGAACCTGTTATTTGACACATTTTTACAGTGTAGACATTAATGATGAATACAGTGACATTTTAATACCATTTTGAAGGTAATAGTTGTTAATTTGTTCATAATAATTTACTATATTCTGTAAAGTAGGGATGAGTAACATTTGCATTTTGCAGATGTTTTGTGTACAAATAAATGGGCTTTAGGAACGGGCAGAGGCTGCTGTAAACACTGGTGACTGTTGGCTGGTGTCGCACATGGGGTGCTTCATTCTCTCTGTGCTTTTCAAAATTTGGCATTTTATTCGGCTGATTCAGATGACTTTCTGGTAATGTTGTGCGTCACTACCATATAATCATATTAAAGGGATAGTTCACGCACAAATTGAAATTTACTCACTGTTTTACTCTGCCTCAAGTAGTTTCAAAATGAATGAGTTTGTTTGATCTGTTGAATCATAGCTTATTCTTATAACTTATTTTCAAAATATCTATCTTTGTGTTCAGCAGAAGAAAGAAACCCATAAAGGTTTGAAACAAGTAATGGGTGCATACATTATCACATAATTCATTTTGGGGTGAACTTTCTCTTTAAAATGTATCATATTCCTTAATGATGATAATGTGCATCTAAATATAAACACTACATGGAGCTACTCAACAACAGCAAGACTTCAGTTTGAACTTTTTTTTTTTTCAGGCTCTCTTTTTCCTCTCTTGATGAGAGTCATGATTCACTCTTCAACTGTAAGCTCTCTGCAGCTGGCTGAAAGTTTCACTACATTTAAATGTAAGTTGATGTATCAGTCAGACTCTGCAGTTCTTAATCACACTTTCCTGGCACTTTTATGGCCCCAGATACTTCAGTTCCATTTGATGAATCACTTTTCAGCAGAATTCAGCGGTTGTCACCGTGCATCCAGGGACAGGTGATAATTCAGTGTAAATGCAGACAATGGTTTGGTGCAAAAACCCAGCGTCCATCTACAAATCTCACACAGGCTTTCGTTTAAGAAGCCGTTTTGATACTGGTTAAACTGGTTTTAATACTGCCAACTAGCAGATCATGGTAGGCGGGAATCCCACTTGATATTCCGGTCTTGTTGTTTTTATTCCAGGTCTGGATGATGCTGGTGCTGCTACTGGGTGGATTAAAGTTTATTTATATATAAAGCTCATATTTAAGAACCGTTTGGGGTTTTTCACGGACACATAAAAACTGCTCCATACGAAGGTCTGTGTGTGTGTTTGTGTGTGCATGTGAACAGATGGCACAGGTGATGTCAAAGACTTTGCAGGTGGTGTTGGGGAGGGACTACAGACAGACTGACAGATGGATGACAGAAAACAGGGAACTGATACAAGCGCACACACACTCTCCAACAGAAAGGTCAGAGAAGAACTAGAGCATAGAAGATGTAAATCAAAGGTTAAAAGAGTGTTGTAATTTGAGTTGTCCACTTGTACCGTCACATTTATCCCTCAACATGATATCGTGATTAAATGTAGACTGCTTATGCGCTGAGTGAGCCGTATATGTGTCTGTGTGTGTTAGACGAGCATAAGGAGTTTGGCTGCCATCTCTTGCCTGATGAGTTTGGACTGGGTCCCTCATGCTGAGCAGAAGGAGCAGTGTGTGTCTCGGTGCTTTTCTAGAGTCTCATTTCTCTCATCTCGTCTCTTGTCTCATCTCTTTGTCCTGTCAATTGTGTTTAATTAACGTCCAGCCGTAGTGGTCTGTGTTTGAGGCGTGTGTGCATGTGCTCCTTTGTTCTCGTGGATGTCTGTGCTCAGCTGCCGCCCCGGCGTGAGTGCACTGATCTGGGTTAATAATAGGCAAAGGCCTGCTGTCTTCGGGTCCCGTATTCCTGTCATACTGTACACACTCACACAAACACGGCTTCTCACTTTGCATTCAAGAGCTTATGTGACAGTGTCAGTCAAATTCGCTAAAGTAACCCTTAAAAGTAACCTTAAAATGACAGCCCCCCCCAAAAAAAAAATGATAGTTCCCCCATCGTTTACTAACCCTGATGTGGTTTTGAAGCTTTATGCGTTTCTTTTTTTTACAAAAGAAGGTATTTTGAAGAAAGCTAGTAATTATTTACGTCTATGAAATAACAAACACTATCAAAGTCAATAGTGATTTTCTGATTTTATTTCAAATATCTTTGTTTGTGTTAAGCAGAAAAAAATGAAACTCAAGATGGGTTTGAAATAAGTGAATGGAGAATAAATTAGGACAGATTTTTCTAATTTTGGGTGAACTATCCCTTTAAAGTCATTAAATTAACTAGAAGAGAGAGATTTGGGAACTGAAAAGCAGGAATCCTTGTATTGTTTTATGTGATGATTGAAAGTGTGGGGATTCAATAACATCAAATCATTTATTCATTTTCTTTTCAGCTTAGGCTCTATATTAATCTGGGGTCGCCACAGCGGAAAGCCCCGACAACTTATCCAACATATGTTTTACGCAGTGGATGCCCTTCTAGCTGCAACCCAGTATAGGGAGACACTCATACACTCTCATTCACACACACATACGCTATGGACAATTTAGCACCTATACCGCATGTATTTGGATTTGTCGGGGAAACCGGAGCACCCGGAGGAAACCCACGCAATAATGGGGAGAACATGCAAACTCCTCACAGACATGCCAACTGACCCAGCCGAGGCTCGAACCAGCGACCTTCTTGCTGTGAGGCGATTGTGCTATCCACTGCGCCACCTTGACACCCACCAGGAATCATTGTATTGCTTAATGTGATGATTGAAAGGGTGGCGATTTAAAAAAAAAAAAAAAAAAAAAAAAATGAAATCAATAGTCAAAGTTAGGGTTGCACAATATATTGTTTCAGCATTGCTATTGCTATGTACGAATCTGCAATAGTCGGATCATAGGATGTTAAGAGATTTCAGGTTAATTTAAACCATTTGGACACAAGTCATTATAAAGTTTTCAACTTTGGTTTGTGTAGTTATACAGTGAAGACATTTCCCAATACTGGGTTGCACCTGGAAGGGCATCCGCTGCGTAAAACATATGCTGGAATAGTTGGCGGTTCATTCCACTGTGGCGACCTCTTAAATAGAGACTAAGCCGAAAGCGAATGAATGAATGAATACTGTTAGACTCCACTGAAAACCATAGTGTTGTTTATTTCATTTTTAACTTTGTTATATTGTTTTTATCTGTGCTTTAAATTAAAATTGAACTAAACTGAACTCAGAAAACTGGACTGGCAGTTTCAATTTACTAGAACTGCTATGTTAAGCTGCTTTGACACAATCTACATTGTAAAAGCGCTTTAGAAATAAAGATGAATTGAATTGAAATATTATTTTGTGTATTTTTGTATCATTTTGTATATTTTATGCTGATGCACCCCCGACCAAATCATCACAATCAACATAAATGTTTGTTTTTTTTCCAAATAGTCATCTTGTGTAATTATATGCATATTGCTGTGTATATATGTACATACACACACACATATATATATAACCAAAACGATATATATATATATATATATCACAGAAAAACAAAATATCGCAATGTAATTTTTTCCCAATATCATTGGGTCTCACTTTGTCAAACATTTTTGGTTTTGGTGTTCACAGACGCACTTTGACTGACATTACTGTACTGCTTATAAAAAAAACATATATATTTATTTCAGAAGTTAAAGTATAAAAGGTTATAAATATATATATTTTTATAAGCTTGGTTTATCAATAATGTCTTTAATTGTTCTGCCCCTTGCGTATCCTCATAAAATGTGCTGCCTTCATCCTTCTCTTTATGTCCGTTTCCCCCTTTCCGTTTGTGGGTACGGAAAGTTCATCATGCAGCTTATTCCAGGTCTGTGGTCTTTAGCCAGTGGTAAATGACTGTGTCAAATTAATAACACAACTCTTCTCTTCGCTCAGGGAAAAAGAGAGTGTGGAAGGGGAAAAAACAGATCGCTGGGCTTAATGTCGCCTGTTAAGCACAATCAGAGAACTCTTCTGGAACTAGTGGAAACCTGGTTTTGTCTCATCTTTCCATACAATTACAGTCTCAAGAACATAATTTTGAGGTCTAGGCGAAGGCGGAAAAGCAGCGTTGTGGTCTGTTCAGTTTGCATTGCTGTGGTGTTTGGCTGCAGAGACAAGGTGCGGTGCAAAGATCCTTGGCAAGTGATGTGACTTGTGCACCCTGTGACCAGGAAACTTTAACTCACACTTTTTTATTTACTGGCATGCCATTTGTACCTCATTATGTGTATTATTGAGTTTGGGGAAACATGCATTTTTTCTGGTGTGTATTACTCTTGTTAAAAAGGCATAATTCATCCAAAAACAAAATTCTTCATTTTTAAATCTTCAATTAATACTTTGGGGAACGTTTGTAAGCAAATGCCCATTCACTTCATCTGAGGCATTTCTTTCTTTCCCATTGTCTGGAACTGCAACAGAACTGTGTCCTTTAATTAAAGTCATTGTTTTTTTTGTTCACTTCAAATATTAATTAAATCTTCTTTTTGTTAAATGTAACAACTTTTTTTTTAAGAATTATTAATAAATAAGCTTTCATTTCATGTATAGTTTGTTAGTAGTGGACACTATTTGGCGAGATACAACTATTTGAATATCTGTAATTTAAAGGTTAAAAATAATTTGTAAACACTGAAAAAGTTGTCCAGATTAAGTTCTTAGCTATTCACATTACTAATAAAAATAAGGTTTTGATATTGACAATAAGAAAAAATTACAAAATATTGTCTTAGAACAGGATCTTTACTTAATATTCTAATGATTTTTGGCATTAAAAGAAAAATGGATCATTTGGACCCATACAGTGTATGGTTTTGGGGTCCAGGGTCACAAATGTACTGCATAACTGAGCTTTGAATGGCACAATTTGAGTTGTACATTTATTTGCTTGGCATGCAAACTTTGTTTTGCTCCTTTTATATTGATTTCTCTAAGGTCTTTTATGCATTGAGGTATCAAAAGAAAAGGTGTATATGTATGTTGGAGGGAGGCCAGTATAATTACGGTAAGGACTGCAACACGGGCTGCTTGCACATTGTGGTTTGATCTTATCACTTTGGTTAAAAGACATGCTTCTGTGTAACTTCAAAAACGTTTTTTTATTGACCTCAGGGAAATCTAGTATTTTTGTTTTCCTGAAAGAATTCCCTTTAAATGTATATTATTATATTTTATATTATTATTATATTAATTATATTTTTCAATAAAATACAAGGGGTAGACGCGCAGATGAAACGTTAAACGATAAAGTTTTTATGACATTTTCGCTGCTGCGTTTTTTTCGGGATGCCCAATGTACCCTATGGCTACATTGTATTGATCTTTAAAGTCAGTGACTAAACATGTTAAAGAGGTGGCTGAAGCGTCTGGTCAAAAAAAATTTGGATGAATCACTGACTGAATTCTTAAATGGGGAATCCACAAAATGATTCACAGAGCAAACTGACTGATCTATTGTACTCTCTCAGACACTTTTGCTGTTTTTCTTTTCTATAGTCTTTTAGTCTTTTTAGTTGTTTAAAACAGAGTGGTTTGCAGAGTGGTGTTATATATATCATTGTTGATGTTGTAAGGGATTGAGAGCATTATACCTAGAAAAGGTAAAAAATAAACATAAACATGGTCTAGATTTCCCATTTCTTGCTCTGTAGTTGAGCAACAGATCAGTTCGTTTAGACATATGACTTTTTTTTTTTTTTTTTTCCTGAATGGAAATGGGTGTTCTCTATCAGTTGCTCTGGCTGATGAGGTCAGTCTTGCCTAGTATGATACTTTCCATCATAACAGAAAACGTTCACTGCTTTGGAAATAGAAAAAAAGAGAAAAAAAAACAGGATCTCACCTACGTTGGAATTTTTTTTCTCTGTTTTTTTTTACGATGGAGTGCCTTTTTGAATAGATTTATATTAGTGAACATGTTATATGCCATATGTTATATATATGTATACTTTGCAACTATCCTCCTTTCTTAGCAAGAAGTATTCTTTAAAATATGCTAATATTTCATATAAATACTTATTCTTTTATATAAGTCAGATTGAGAATGCTGTTTTATATATATAAACAGTTGAAATCAGAATTATTAAACCCATTTTGATTTTATTTTTTTTATTTTTTAAATATTTCCCAAATGATGTTTAACATAGAAAGGAAATTTCCACAGTATGTCTAATAATACTTTTTGTCTGGAGGAAGTCTTATTTGTTTTATTTCGGCTAGAATAAAAGCAGTTTTTAATTTTCTAAAAACCATTTTAAGCTCAAAATTATTAGCCTCTTTAAGAAACATTTTTTTCGATAGTCTACAGAACAAACCACCGTTTTACAATAACTTGCCTAATTACCCTAACCTGTCTAGTTAACCTAATTAACCTAGTTAAGCCTTTAAATGTCACTTAAGCTGTATAGAAGTGTCTTGAAAAATATCTAGTCAAATATTATTTACTGTCATCATGGCAAAGATAAAATAAATCAATTATTAGAAATGAGTTATTAAAACTATTATGTTTAGAAATGTGTTGAAAAAAAAAACTTCTTTCCGTTAAACAGAAATTGGGGAAAAAATAAACAAGGGGCTTTTTTATACATGTGATATAAATTATGCTGCAGCAAAATTTTACCTATATTTTGAT
The DNA here is from genome assembly GCF_903798145.1 of Danio aesculapii. Taxonomy (NCBI): domain Eukaryota; kingdom Metazoa; phylum Chordata; class Actinopteri; order Cypriniformes; family Danionidae; genus Danio; species Danio aesculapii. Next base: position 33,529,652 of record NC_079441.1, on the reverse strand, counting down.
TCATTTATTTTGACAAATGTTGTTTGGAACATTTAATGATACCATCATTTAATTTGACACCAAACTGGTAATATCAAGTTTATATGTAGTTATTTTAACACCTGCAATTTCACATTCTTATTAATATGCAAGTTCAAGTGTTATGTGATTTCTTATTTAATAAACATAAAATAGTCATAGGTTTTCCAGTGAGTGACAGCCCATCTGAACTGTTACCGGTCAGCCAGTGCTGTGGTTTGTCCAGTGATTCACAGTTTAGGGACAGCACCATCAAACAATATCCTTAGCCCCAGCTCAGAGTTTTGCTGTCTGTCAGCGCTCAAACTCAGACCCTGTATATTGTATGTTAATAAGGGATGGCCCCTTACATTCATCCAAAGAGGATCCCCCGTTTAAAGACTAAACCCTGAGAGAGTCGAGCGTTATGCGAAAGAGATTGAGATGAATCATGCTTTCTTACATGTGGGGAAAGACAATGTTGAAGCCTCTCTAGTCAGTTGTTGCCATATTGCGTTATATTGCACAGTAACTTCCCGTATTCGACTGAGTCAGATGCATCGCTAATATCAAGTGGCAGTCTCAGTTTAGACACTCACCGACTGAATATACTGTTGAGATTTTTGTGCTCTGTGCTGGGTTATATCATTTACAGTTAGCAACTGTGGCGTGAATCGAACAACTTATGAGTTTTCACGGACTGAGCCTAGAGTTTTGGCTTCACTTCCTGAGGTGAATTACTTTCATACTGATCCAAATGCTGAACAAAGAGAGTATGCATTGAAGTGTGTGCGTGTGCGTGTGCGTGTGTGTGTGTGTGTGTGTGTGTGTGTGTGTGCGCGTGCGCGTGTGTGTGTGTGTGTGTGTGTGTGTGTGTGAATGAAAATAAGAAACTACAGTACGCTTTTGTCACACAAAAATGGAAAAAGTGAGAAAAGACAGCTTTTGGTCCAGGAGGAGAGAGGAAAATAACGTTTTAAAATAAGAAAGTCCTCATCAAAGTAGGGTAAATAACGTGGCAGACGGCATATTAGTCGTTTCTTCAAAATCGGCACGTTTAAAATCTGCCAATACCACAGGCACACCACAGACGCTGATTAAATAGCTGTCTGTATGTATTGACCAACTGTGTGCTTTGCTAAAAATACTGCCGGACGTTTTTTTTTTTCATGTGCTGTTTACTTGTTTTTCTCTCCGCCAGATGTTTATGTGTGCATGTGTAATGCTCTGTGGCAGTAACTAAATTAAACCTTATTTTACCCTTTTTTTAACAATTATTTTTATTTAATTATTGAAGTTGTTTTTGACATCTGTTTAGTGGAAAAGGTTGTGCTTCAAAAATTGTAGAACTGTAGATGTACCTAAATGCTTTCATATATCAATGTACACACACTATTTTAATTACTAAGCTTAGTCAGATTTGTTGATGACTAATGAATTTATTCAAACTGACAGCGTTATTGAAATGAATAGAGTTGAATCAACAGAAAATGGGTTGGGGCTGTTCACAACTCATAAACTGAACTTTGTTTCATTATGAATTAGGGCTGCACAATATATCGTTTCAGCATCGATATCGCAGTGTGATCGTTAGCAATAGACACATTGCGAGTATATGCAATACTGAGTCTGGATTATTATTTATCATTTCGCAAGTGTTTTTGAGGCCTGTGACTGTGTGAGGGTTTTTATAGCGTTCAGGCCTATGAAATTGTAGTGTTTTTAAATTTGAAAAATTAATAGTGATAAATTCTATTGAATTGTTTATAAAACGAAGACTATGCAGTAATATTTTACATTTGATTATTCAATTATTGTATGGCTGAATACTATTAAGACTCCTCAGAAAACAATAAAACGCTGTTTATATAATTTGTATCTTTTTCTTTGCTAAATGTATCTACGCTTGTAGATTGTTTCCTAGGATGATTTCACACCTAGACTTTTGTTCTGGAACCTGGCGCGTTTCCCCAGTTAGCACGGTTCGTTTGGCATATTTGAATTCAGCAATCGCACTCGAATCCGCGCCAAAACAATCAGTCTGAGACCACCTGAATGAGGTGGTCTTGGTTAGGTTGACCTCTGGAGTGGATCGATTGTAGTGCAAAAGCAAAACGATCTGAACCAGGCTTTATCACAGTGTATTATGGATATGTAATAGGCATACGGCTATATGAAGATAGACTTATGAGTAGGGCGGGATGTCATTACTACTTGTAAATGTGCGTTTCATGTCAAATACGAAAGTGAAAGCATGCTAACTATTTACGAGAGCTGTTTATGCATTAGGAAAATTGAAGTCTTGGTTTATCTGTTATTTCTCTCTATATTGTAAAGCCTATAATACATAATTCTAGCCAACGGCTGTGTATGAGAAAGTCTTACCTCTGATTTATATTTGCTGACGATGTCTGTGGTTGTCACCGTTCAAAATTAAAGCGCAGCTTTCCACTTATTGTCTCATTGCTCATCGTCATAAATTAAAATAAGGATGCATGACAGCTTATTGGGACTCTAAAAAAATAAACCGTGAAACTCTGACCAATGTGAGGAGTTTACTTGCACATGACTTGTTTTAGTGATTTTGGTCCGCTTAGAAACTTTGCCGTGTGAAAGTGAACCACACCAAGAACAAAGTACGACATTGTATCAATTTTAATCCCTGTTTTAGAACAAAAAAAATTGATCTGTAGGTGTGAAAGTAGCCTTATTTTTTTCTGCATATGCACTTCCCTACAGAATAATCCAATCTAAAATGATAAATTCTTTCCAAATTGTTATTCAACACATCTAATGAAATTGTATTCATATCCCAATATATATCGCAGAATAAAAAATATTGCAATGTTAGATTTTTCCATTATCGTGCAGCCCTATTATAAATGAACTTTACAGTTATTGAACTAAACTGAATCAACACTGAATTGGCTGAAACTGAGAAACGACACGGTTGTCCTGTTACAGCTGTCTTTCCGCAGAATTTAGATTTGCCCCATTTTTGAAAAACACACAGTTACTTTTCCTGTTTTGTAACAACCTCCATCATATGAACCACTTCTAAAATATTGATTTAAAGCTGTTTTTATTGTTTTTCCTGGAAAAAAAAGAGTTGTTTTTGTTTGTTGATTAAATTACATTATATAAAATTTAGAATGAATGTCATTAATAAGCATAAATATATTATTGTATTATTTATTTACCTAAAAATACCTAATAAAGTTCACTCAGTGTTAAACACCTCAGATGACACTTTGCAAATTGCGGTATAAAGTGTGCAGGAGGCGTCAGCGTTTACAATTACTCTGTATTTTGTTAGTTGTATCAGTCATCTACGGTGTGAGCTTGTGCAGTGCAGGTTTATGTGTGTGTGTGTGAGATTGTTGGATTGTTTGTGCGGCGTGAGCGGCAAAGTGGGTTTTAAAGCAGAACTCACAATCAGCCCAGAGCAGGTCTGCATGTGTGAAGAGTGTTCATGCAAGAGGAAGAGCCGCCTACGCCAACAGGATGATCTGTGACAGCGGCTGGGCATTTCAAACATCACACACACTCACACACGCGCACGTAGAACATGCAACTTCTGCACACAAAACCATCACAAATAATAACATCACCCACATAAGAATTGTACCAAGGCAACTCTACACTTTGAACAGATTAAATAACAATAATACATGTGCACAAAGCGAGAAAAGATCAAAACTTGATGAACGTAAATAGGTTTATAAAAGACCCTGTGCACAAGTAACAAAAGATAGAATCTTCAGCAACCACAAATTACTAAAATACTTGTGCAATTCCTTAGTATATAAAGCCTGACGCTCAAACTGAATGATATGAGTGCTATAGTTAGGTCTGGTGACATTTAGATGCTTTTAAACAGCCAAAAGTCGTGCGTAAAACATCACAAACGTCAGTTGCTTTACGTGCACAATGCGACTGCACAGTTGCTTTAAATATTCACCTTACAGAAGGCCTGTTATAGGCGACGCTCACATTATTTTGATTTACTGAACGGATCAGCACAGTCCTTTATATGGTCTTCTGACACTTTTTTTAAAACACCCACTGCCATATTTCACATCTGAACACACATATTCTTTCATTTACCTTTAATGTTATTTTTAGCGCCAAGTCCAGCTCTCTGGCTTTTGATGTCTCGTTAGGAAATGACTGTTTATGCCGTTATATACGTCTGCTGAAGCTTAGCTTTAATCCTGTGTAGGGAATTGAGCGACATATTTGTTCACTCTGACTGAGCTCACCTTTTTTTAGTTGCGTTGGAAAATGTGGTGAAAGCTGGTCCATCCCAGTCAGTCATGGGCTGTCTGGATGAGGAATGCAGGGATTATTAAGCGCCTGCAGAGGCAGGTATACTCGTATGAATGATACCTGCGGCCCCTTCAACAGTCAAACCTGTTTCTCTGCTCCTCAGCTTTTCCCTCAGATTTGTCATCACCTGTTATAGATGTGGGCTTTTTCACTCCGATGACAAGCCTGGAAATCGGGTGATTGAATGCTGTGGTGAGCGTTTCAAAAAGCTGCCATCTATCCTGGGGAACGATTCTTTTTTCCACAAAGCGAGGAGCCGTCTTTGCCCTAGTTCTTCTGTGTTGGTTTTTATAGGATGAACCTTTGCATTATGATTGTTGACTGATTTTGCAGCAATTTTGTTGTGCTTGTTATAGCGTTCTACTATTCAAAAGAGCATGGGGAGAATCAGACGCATTTTTACAGCATTAATCAGAAGACTGCAGAGATGACCTGTTCAAAAAATTTGGCTGCTTGCTGAAAGGGATAGTTCACCAACATCTTTTACTCACCCCACACTTGTTCTAAACCTGTTTGAGTTGACAATAGAAGCAGTGTTGGGTGTAATTACTTACAAAGTAACTGGTTACTGTAATTAAATTACTTTTCTTTTAAAAAAAAAAAGTAAAGGACTTTTTTAGGTCATTTAATTGCAGTTACTTATAGTGTTCTTCCTTTAATACTGAACATTATTGCAACAGTTTAAGGAAGCAAAGTAATTTTTTGTTAAGCAAATATATTTTGCATAATATTTTTTTTTAAACTAAAGAAGATTTTTCAAGACAATTGCACACACTTTAGAAAATAACCTTACATACAGTCAGAATTATTAGCCCCCTTGTTTATTTTTTTCCCCAATTTCTGTTTAACAGAGAGAAGATTTCTTCAACACATTTCTAAACATAATAGTTTTAATAACTCATGTCTAATAACTGATATACTTTATCTTTGCCATGATGACAATAAATAATATTTTACTAGATATTTTTCAAGACACTTCTATACAGCTTAAAGTGACATTTAAAGGCTTAACTAGGTTAATTAGGTTAACCATGCAGGTTAGGGTAATTAGGCAAGTTATTGTATAATGATGGTTTGTTCTGTAGACTATTGAAAAAATATATAGCCTTAAATGGCTTTAAAATTTTTATTTTATTTCTGTTAAAAAAAGGGGGTTAGTAATTCACACACACACACACACACACACTTACATACACATGTATATGTATATATATATATATATATGTATATATATTTTTTTTTTTTTTTTTTTTTTTTTTATATAGGTTATGAAATTTATGTGGATACAAATAATATAATAAATATATTCATTATAATATTATAGATCTTTTCAGATCATTTGAAATATATATTATAATGAATATTTTTCAACTAATGAATGTTAGATTTGACCAACAACCGCACTAGCAATAAGAAATTTGGTTTTATTAGTTTTAATTGTTTTGGATTGATACATATAATGTTTACAATTTTTTAAGTGTTAATCTTTAAAAAATCAAATGATAAGGTTTTGTTTGGCTCAAATGTAAAGTATTAAAAGGGTTTCATTCCTATTTTCTATGGACTCTACTCTTCATCCTGAAGACACCAATCATCTAAAAACCATGACTCCTATTGCATAGACTCCATGCATACACTGTAAAAAATGCTGGGTTCCACACAATTTCTTCAAGTTGTCCCAACACAAATAGATTAAGTTGACTTAATCATTTTTACAAATTTAAGTGGATTGAACATAAATCGACCCCAACATAAATGTTGACCCCAAAAACACCTTAAGAATTGCATTGTTTTAACTCATTTTAAATAAGTAGTGTAAACAAGCAGCAAAGTGAGTGTATAGAGAATTTATATTGATTAGAAATTAAAAAAGTATTTTTCATTATGTAATTAGTAAATCATTAATTTTTTTAGTTATCGTACCCAACACTTTATTAGAGATATGCTGAAAAATATTTCCATACCATTTTTTTAAATCCTACTATGAATTTCAATGACTACTGGTTTCTTTTTTTTTTTTTTTTGTCATGGAACTTTTTTTATTTTGACCTAATATACCCCACACAACATACAATTCACAATACAAAATCAACATTCAGGAAAATAATGTAAACAAAAAAAAAATAAAACAAAAATTATAACAAATATTAAATATAAAATTATACAGCCAATGACTACTGGTTTCTAACATTCTGCAAAATATCTTATATGTTCATCAGGAAAAAAGAAACCTACAGGCACCAGCTGAAACTGAGAAAATAGTGAGTTCATTTTTGGATGAACTATTCCTATAGTCTCCTGGCCTGCTGAAGTAATTACCACACTTGCCGCACTGTCTTCTGGGATGTGGAACATGTGTTTTAACAATGGATCAATTTTATGCAGCCTTTTCATAGAGCTCTAAAAGCCCCAGTCGACAGGCTAAAGGAAATGTAGTCAAAGGCCATTAAACTCATAATGAACTGATGCAACTGCCTGCATCAAAGCCTGGTAGTTAAAGAAGCAGGGGATGGTTTTATAGTGGTGTTGCTGCCATCTTAGTAAGACTGTTGCTGTTTAAAAAAATTGTGTCTGAGTTAAAGATGTCAATTTTGAGAATTCACAAATCAAAGTTGTTTTTCTTCTTCTTCTTCTTCTTCTTCTTCTTCATACCCCCTTCTGACTGTCTTTTATTTTTCTCAGCCCTCAAGGATGTTGTCTGTACTCGACTTTACACAGCTCAACACTGCCATTCAGTGGTCAGATATAGGAATTGTTTTTCAGATGTTCACTATGAAACCCCTATGCATGTGATACTATTCAAAACTAAGAAGTTTCATTCAACAAGGATGCATTAAGTTAATAAAATGTGACATTTACGCTAGTGTTTTTACAGTTTTATGTAACATCTTGCCACTAATTGATTTTAAATTATATGTTATTTTAAAGAGAAAATATTTCACTGTTTTGCTGCATTTTTTTTTTTTTATGTTAAGGCATTTTTGATGAGCAGATAAAAATTCATGAACATTAAATTGTAACGTTTATGGAGTACTATATAATCAAAGATAATGTTTTTTTAATGTAATACTCAAGTTTCAAAAGACCAAAATATGGCAAGCCGTTTTAACATTTAATTAAAGGCATTTAATCCATAACCCATACTAGTATCTATTTTCATGTTAATAGGGCTAATATTTTAGATACTAGTATCTTTTCCATTAAGTACTAGTGCTTATTCATTAGACACTAGTGCCTATTCTTTTAGAAACTAGCGCTTTATAAAAATATACTAGTGCTTATTCATTAGATACTAATTCTTTTTATTAGATTCAATTCAATTCACCTTTATTTGTATAGCGCTTATACAATGTAGATTGTGTCAAAGCAGCTTCACATAAAAGGTCACAGTAAATAGGAACAGTGTAGTTCAGTTTGTAGTGTTTAAGTTCAAGATACTAGAACTCATTCATTAGATACTAGTGTCTATTCAATAGGTACTAGTACTTATTCATTACTAATTCTTATTATTTACATGCTAGCTCTTCTTTATTAGATACTAGTACTTATTTTAATAGTGACTAATATTGTGTTGTTACTAGTAACACATTTTCCCTTCATTTCTATGGGATCTGACATTGAGATATCAACTATTCAGTTTTGACTAGTATATATTCCAGCTGGAACTAGTACATATTCTATGTACTAATTCATCATTAGATACTAGTACCTCATTAATAGATACTAGTACTTGTTCATTAGACACTAGTATCTTATTAATTAGATACTAGTACTTTCTGTATGTATTAGATACTAGTACTGATTCATTAGATACTACTCTGTAAAAAAAATTATATGATCATTAGTTATGACAGCATTTTTTTAGTTAAGCATGCTCGAACTTCATTTTATAAGTTACACAAGCTGTTTTAAGTCAGTTTAACATAATGGACTCATAAGGTTAATTTGATTCAGCTTAAAAAAAGGCAACCAGGATTTCTTTACTGTGTAGTATCTATAATAGATATAGTGCTTATTAAATAAATACTAGTACCTATATAGATACTACATAGATAGATACTACAACTTATTTAAAAGACATTAGTACACATTTATTAAATACTAGTTTTTGTTTGAAATGTTACTAGTAAAATGTTTAATTGAACTCTTCCATTTGGTCTAGTCATAACATAAGACAAGTAAAACAGCAGAACTGACTAGTAAAAAAAAGAATTGTTACTTGCAATAGTTATAAAAGATACTAGTGTCTAATAAATAAATACTAGTACTAATAAAAAAAATAAACTACTAGCGTCTATTTAATAGTTACTAGTATTTATTGACTTGGTACCAGTATCTATTAAATATATACTTACATCTAGACCCATACGGAATCTGCGCATGCAGAAATCGCAGATTTTTAGCCCATCATTGAATCTATTTATTTTCTTGTTTAAATGTGTGTAAATTTATTTTGATTCAGTTTTTTAAATTAATTTTAGTAATATCATTGACTAATATGAAAATATTCATTTGATTTATTTACAGTACAGTTTGTAAAGTAAAATTTTCTGTCTTTTAGTAGAGATATTATATGAGAGACTTGCTTTGTTTACCAAATAAGTGGATCTAATTTGATGTGCATTGTAAACATCAAATAAACATAACAAAGGCATTACTTTTTATTTTATATATTAAGATTTTAGTTATGATACTCTCAAAACCATTCCGCATAAATCTGCAGATTAACAAAATTCTGTGCAGAAATAGCAAAACATGTCAGCAGATTCTGTCCGGCTCTACTTGTATCTAATGACTAAGTGCTAGTATCTATTTAATAAGTTCTAGTATCTAATAAAAAAAAACTAGTGTCTAATGAATAATAAAGTGTCTAATGAATAATAAAGTGTCTAATGAATAAGTACTAGTGCTGCTTAATGGAAAAGATACTAATATCTAAAAAATAAGCACTAGTAACATGACAATAGATACTAGTACGGGTTATAGATTAGATGTCAAAACAGCCTGCCATACTCCAAAAACATCATCTCTTGGGGATGTTTACACTGAAAACTGAAGAAATGATGTTGAAAATGAAGCTTTACCATTACTGGAATAAATAGCATTTTCAAACATATGAAAAAAATAATCGTTTTAAATGTAAATCATAGTAAAGTTTCAGATTCTTACAGTATCTACTGTAACATTTATTTGAAGAAATGCCTGGAGCATATACAACAACTATACAGTTTAAGTGGCAAGAGATGACACTCAAAAAGAAAACACATTATAAGTGTATCTCCAACTATATCGGTCTCTGTATTTCCCTTATCAATAATCTCCTTCTGTGTGTGTGTGTGTGTTTCAGTGAATGAGATCATCGGCAGAGACATGTCTCAGGCCCCAGGGGCTCATGGAGGATCTCCATCAGCACACAGTCAATCCTAGCCCTCCAAACATCACGGTGAACTCTGACAATCCTCCCAGGACTGCAGCGCCGACCTCCAGTTTCACCCTGAAGACACCAATCATCTAAAAACCTTGAATCCTGAAGCAGTCTGAGCAACCGTGACCGCTTCCTCTATAATCATGAACACAGCTCAGCCTGTAAATGAGTTGGGGTATAAACTATACGCATGCACACAAAATCAGGTGTACCGTCCACACACACATGCACACACACACGCAAATGTGTGCAGTTCTCCTGGAATTAAAACCAATAATTCAGGGCTCTCTGCCAGGATGATGTACTACTATATGTAGCTTGTAGATTCACCCTATGCATTCGAGCGCCGACATATATGCAGTCCACTGGAGGCGTGATGGATGGCCACACGTCAGGCTTTCTTACCAGCGAAAAACGCCGCATTCTGCCAGTGCTGCCCCCTAAAGGACTGGCGCTGAGTCTGTAGCGAGAAATATGCAACATTCCAGGTGTTTAGTGACCTTTCTGAGCTGTAGATAGTCTCGTTTAATGATTGGCCCATTTCCTCTTCAGGTTGAACAAATGCCTTATGTAGTAGCTGTGATTGTGAACAGGCTTTCTGCTGAGAACTTGTAATCTTTTTATTTTTCAGTGAGGACGCCGCTGAATCTGGTGTGTGTAAAACGTAGCCGAGCTTCATCTTGTGTTTTGGAGTGCTGTGAACGGTGTTGGTTCGATCTTACTTTCACAGTGCTGTGCTTTAAAAGCAAAGTCAAAGGAATTATGGAGTAAGTTGTTTTGTACAGTTGTGTGAGAAGATGAGCTTCTGACCCTAGACCGTCTGGAGGTAATAAAGCCCATATAGGATATATATATATATGAACAAATATGAAGAGTCCACTTGAAAACTCTCTCTTGGTGTGTGTTTATGAATTGTTGAAAGATTTCTTCAAAATGTAAAACAAAATCTAATTTGGACTTTCAAACAATCATTTTCTTTTCAACTTAGTCCCTTTATTAATCAGGGGGCGCCACAGCGGAATGAATCGCCAACTTATCCAGCACATGTTTTACGCAGTGGATGCCCTTCCAGCTGCAAACCATCACTGGGAAACACCCATACACACTCGTACACTACTGACAATTTTAGCTTACCAAATTCACCTGTACCACTTCTTTTTGGACTGTGGGGGAAACCGGAGCACCCGGAGGAAGCCCACACTAATTTAGACTTTATTTTCCCCTTCAAATAATAAGAAGGTGCCATGTTTTTCAGAGACCTTATATTCGTTTTTAGACAACACAATAACAACGTTGTTTTTAGCTTCAGTAGAGTTCAGAAAAGTCTACGCTTGGTGGAATAACTGTAATATTCATTTAATATTAAAATATTTATTCAGGGCTGCCCACTTCATTGAGAGCCGTGGGCTGTATACAGTCAGGTCCATAAATATTGGGAAATCGACACAATTCTTACATTTTTGTTTCTATACACCAGTGGTCACCAAACTTGTTCCTGGAGGGCCGGTGTCCTGCAGATTTCAGCTCCAACCCTAATCAAACACACCTGAACAAGCTAATCAAGGTCTTACTTGTTGAGGCAAGTTGGAGCTAAATCCTGCAGGGACACCGGCCCTCCAGGACCGAGATTGGTGACCCCTGCTATACACCAACACAATGGATTTGATCTGCAGGCTGGGCATTTACATTCAAATCAGGTTAACGGTGTAGGAATTACAACAGTTTGCTTATGTGCCTCTCACTTGTACCCTCAAATTAAAGCATATTGGGTTTTGTTGGTGTATAGAGACAAACAGGTTTGAATTGTGTTGTTGTCCCAGTGTTTATTGACCTGACTGTATATAAGGAAAAATCTCATTTATTTGAGAAAACATTTAAATCATATTAGCTAACCCAGTTTAACTTCTTAAATGATAACCTACTGAAATAAAGCATAAACAGTCACATTTATAACCCAATGGAGTTCAAGTACACTAGTCAAGCAGAATCTGCCTCTTGATTTGCTCACCAAAGTCTCTGTGTTGACCTCTGTCCATCAGGTGACAGCATGTACATTTAAATGAAATCATATTCATTTTATTTCGGCTTAGTCCCTTTATTAATCAGGGGTCACCACAGCGGAATGAACCGTCAACTTATCCAGCACATGTTTTACGCTGTGGATGCCCTTCTAGCTGCAACCCATCACTCAGAAAAATCTCATTCATTTACAGCATTTAGTTGAAACATTTCATTTCATTTAGCTTTTAACAATAAATCAAACAAACTAAAGGTCACATTAGATTTGAAATGACAATCTCTAAAGCATCTCCATCATTCTTCCTCTTCTCAGATGGGACGGTGGATCAAATCAAAGGTTACAACGGGTCAACTTTAACACACAAGCCCTAGTTTGAGCATCTCTGATTTAGATTCATTGTTATTTTCAGAATAAAAACACAGTTTCTGTGTGAAATTTGAAATAAATTACTTTTTATAGAATCATACGGTGATGAACATTTTACTCAACTCATAGCAGTAAATCCAGCGCATTCTGAGAATTTTCAAGTGGTCTTTAATATTAATCTGTATATTATCTTCGAGATGCATCGATGCACCAGACAATATTGGGTGATTAACAAACAACTTTTTGCATTACAACAGTTGTTTAAAATCAGCTGATTTTGAGTAAACAGATATAGACCATTTCAGTGGTGTCATGTCATTGGCCCGTGAACATTCGTAACTGTAACAAGACAATTCAATCATAACTTGACGTTAAAACAGCTACCATAACATTATTTATCAATATGTGGCTCTTTTTGGATTCTCAGAAGCTATAGAAATTAAAAATGTAAAACAGGAAATACGTTGGGATTATTGTTTTTGTTTACGTCCCTCAAAATGGTCTATATTTAGTCTTGTTTTGTTTTATTTGCAATTCTGTCAAAATTGTGGATCTATTGTATTTCAGAGAACGGCCAGATAACACTCTGAATAACTGTTTATTCTAGTATTTATTTGTCAGCCTGTAAACATGGTATCAGTGCATCTCTCTTATTTTATATGGGCTTTATGTTCATTGATCTCAACCATAATATGTTAACTATGCTGAGACACGCTTTGTGCCTTTGATTAGAGAAATCATTAGACTATTGCAAGAAAAATCATTGCAGGTTTGAAGTCAGGGAAATGACCATTTTTCACTTTTATGGAAAGGGGGGGGGGTGTTATTAAAAGGTTGCATGCTGACAATCAACAAGTAGACTATCTGTTACACAATAGAGTGACTTGAAAGCAGCTCTCAGTTTGAGTCCCTGCTGCGTTCACAGAGGGTTGAAATTGTCATATATATATATATATATTTTTTATTTGCTCAGTTTTTTTTGTTTCCTGTGTGGACAGAAACCCGGCCTGCTCTCCTCAGTTCTTCACACACTGCCAGAGCAGACATGGCTTCAGACTAATTCAGACACATTTGTGGATCGGCTTTTTGCCTTAAACTTTCATTTGGTGGTTTTCTCAACATTGTTTTCTTGAAAGCTGGCACAATTCACTTAATATGTTGTTGTTTCTTTTTTCAGTCTTTGAGACATACAGTACCGCTGTAACTATGACTGTTAATTATGTTGAAAAAAAAAAACCTGCTATGCACTATAAACCTGCCTTCTGCCTTTAAAAGAGAAAATACAAAAAGACAAAAAAAAAGAGAACCTTGATGCCTCTAGACTAGATGCTGTAGAGATGCTTCTCCATGTAGACTATAGTTTGCCAGACAGGAGTTTGTGTGTGTGTGTTGATGCACACAGCAAAGCGTCTTAACCGAGTGTTTGTTTGTTTGTTTGTGCAGATGTGCTTTTGTCCGTTTGTATCCAGTGAACTGTAGATATTTGTTTGGAATTTCTTGAAGAACCTTTGAATTTGAATGGTGTAAAAGCACACTGATATACATTAGGCTATGCAAGGACAAGAAATATATGATGGTTTGACATTTGCAAACATAAAAAACCAGGTTTGTTTGATACATCTATAAAGTATGTAAGTATATATTTGGTTGTATGGAAAACCCTTGCGTATAGTGACCGCTGTTTTCAATGCCACTTTTGACTATTTCATTGGAACTATCAGACATACAGTAGGAAAGCCTTAACTTGTGTTTTGAAAAATAAATGTAGAGAATGTGTGTCATAAGCTTTGGGTTGGATTTAGGAATAGGTTTTTGTTTTGAGAATCAAGACAGGAAATCAAGCAAACTAAACAAACAAAAAAATACAGATGTGAGTTCTGGAAAGTTTCCCCTAAATAAAGCACCTATTTTCATTCTCTAGAAACCAAAGATTGAACAACGTGTTCCCGTTTTACATGCAGACGACGACGCAGACACCAGAACTCTATTTTTGATACTTGGATGTCATTCCTAATGTTTTGGGTAGCTTGGATGGTTTGTAAAATAAATAAAAGTACAGGTTCAGTTGACGTTTACGGAGCCTTGTATTGTTGTTTCATGTACATTTTGTATTTAACATTTTGTAATTTTTAAGACTGCAGTGCTTTTTGAACTTATTCAAAGGGAACAGTGTGTGGCGTAGGCTCTTCTGAGGTAGTGTATCAATAAAAAGAATAAATGCCCAAATGTCTCTCCCTCTGTCAGTCTGTCTTTGTGTTTTATGACAGGAAACGATGTGTGATTGATCAATGTGTTTAGGATAATGTCAAAGACGTGGAGAACGGGATGCCATGATGGGAACTAAAGAATCCTTTTAAAACAGTTCTAGTTTAGTGATCATGCTGTACAACACTTGAATGTCAATTTTGATACTCAATGCTCTATGCAGGGTTTTGAATGCTCAGTTCTGACTGGCTGATGAGCGTTCTAATGTAAAACAATTAAATTGGCCAAGGATCATAATAAACAAGTGAGTAAAATACTAACTAGTTCCAAAGTTAATTTAAAGGGCACCTATGATGAAAATCCTCTTTCAGAACTGTGTGTGGGTATAGTGTGTCCACAGTCATATTGGAGTGATAAAAAGACAATAAGCCTCTTTTCTTTTTTTTTTAATTTCCTGGATGTTAAACTAGGATCCAAATCCCGTTTTCAGGCCCACCGCAGCTTGATGCAGGAGTGCGATTTCTCCACCCACCGAATTCATTGACAGGCCCGTTTTAACACGTCTCAGTAGTAATGCAAAGCAACTAGGAATAAAAGATCTGTTCAGCTCTCTGTGATCATCAAATGTGATCAAGAGTGAGTTTTACATATTTAAAACCGTGCATGTTGACTTCCGGTTTAGCATCCGCCATGTGAAGTCTAAACGCGGGAGCTCTGCAAACTAATTCTTAAATTTACTAAATACATAGTTACAACCTACTCCAAGTCTATTGTTGCAGCTGCTAATTTGTTTTGTGGACTATTTCTGAACTTTGCCCTTCGATGTCGAAAGCCCCGCGTCAGAAAAAGAATGATTTGGCGAGCTTTAATGGGTCCGCCGAGTCAGCCAAAGACTAACCAGGAATTCACCAAAAGTTTGACACGCACGCGGCTGAGTTCCGAAAAGAAATATCATCCCTGCAGGAAGAAGTGCACAACTCGCTAATAGCGGTCCCTTCAGATATGAAAGCACACGAGGAGAGGATAAATAGTCTGGAAAATGCAACATCCAAGTGGGCGACTATTTTACAGGCACTTGAACCGAATGTGACCGCCCTAGCGGCCCTACGGAGTGAGATTGCTGCACTTCAGGCCAAGTGCATAGATTTGGAATGCCGTTCTCGACAAAGCTATCTGCGTCTTGTGGGTATTCCTGAATGTATGGAGGGTACACAGCCTACAAAGTTCATTGTGGAAACACTGCAAGAGATATTCAGCCTGCCCTCCACAAGTCCCCGCTTCTTGCCCGAGCGCATCGCACATTCTCTGCGCGACCAGCTGAGGGTCAGCAGCCGTTTGTCATATGCTTTCACCGACTCGACGTCAAGGGAGACATTGTGCGGAAGGCTATTGAAGCCAAACAGCTCAAATTTAAAGACAAACCCATATCCGTCTTTCCTGATATCCCCCCGGAGATCGCGAAAAAAGGGTTGTGTATTACGACGTGAAACATGTGCTGAGGTCGCGATCCGATGTGAAATATGGGCTGACAGGTCTAACTGGCCTCCGCATCACATACGATGGTACAGAACACAAGTTTGAAACACCTGCTGAAGCGAGGGACCATGTGAAACGGCACAGCACATGAATTAAAGAATTCTCGTTGGGGGATGATGGAAGCCGCCTTATTGTTCACAATAAGATATTTGTGTGGCAAAAGCCAAACTTTTCTCCAGTTTGAAATATTTGTGAAATTGCTCCAGTAAGTAATAACATATGATTTTGCAACAACTTCTTTCTGAAACAAAATACGGATTGATTTGTTATTTGAGTTTGGAACAAGACAAGCTTTGCCCACTGTTGTTTCAAATGGATCACAGAGAGATGGTGTGATACATAGAGTTCTGTTCAAGCCTTTAAACAGTGTAATAATTCCTGCAGGAACAGCATCAAATACAATGGCAAATTCTTTTGGTGACACAGGAAAATTGAACTTCTGTAAGAACTCATAATATGATAGCAAAAAACCATTTTCATTAAAGAGATCATGAACTAAAATAATTTTTTTATCATACCAACTCTGAAGAAATAAGGATTTGTTTTTGTAGAGTATATTGCGGTTATTCCAAACAAAAAAAGAGTGTGGAGAAAAGTTGTGTTTATAGATAAGAGACCAAGCAAGAAGCATTTGCTTGTGAAATGCCGAGAGCTTTATGGGTAACTTCTCAATATTATAATGACACAGGGAGAGAAAGTTCAAGCCACCCAGCTTTGAAAAAATATAGTTAGGGATATAATTCCAAATCGATGTGGGGCACTTTAAAAATTGTTTCATCCAATTAACTTTAAAGGTGCAATTTAATGTATTAAAATCTAAAAAATTTAGTCCTCCATTTTCATAGGTGTTCATCACAACTGTTTTCTTAATGTAATGTGTACGATTTCTCCAAACAAAGTTAAATAATAACTTGTCTATTGTTTTACAAATTTAGTTTTCTAATTGTAAGACCAAAGCAGCATAGACTAATCTGGATAGACCTTCAGCTTTAGTAAGTAGCACTCTTCCATTTAAAGAGATATTTCTTTGAAGCCACTGATTAAGTTTTTTATGAGTTTTTTCTATAATTGGAGTAAAATTATCACTACAGCGTATGGATTCATTTTTGGTTATAACAATTCCTAAATAAACGACTTTTTCTTTAATCGGGATATTGCAAATAGAGGGAGCATCACAATCTTTCACAGATAATAATTCACATTTGGCAATATTCAGGTGTAAACCAGATGCTTCTGAAAATGTATTTATTACTCCTAAAGCTATGGCAACTTGATCACTATTTTTTAAAAAGAGAGTAGTGTCATCCGCTAACTGACTGACAATCACTTCCCTTTCTGCTATATTGATGCCTAAAAGATCACTTTGCTTAATATGATCTGCTAATAATTGTGCAGCCAGTAGAAATAAATAAGGAGAAATGGGACATCCTTGGCGTATGCCCCTTTTAACATCAAATCTAGTTGAAGTCCCATTTTTCAGTTTAATTGAGCTGTTAGCATTACTATAAAGAGTTTGAATTGCGTTACAAAAAAATGGACCAAACCCAAACCTTTTAAGACTGAGAAAAATAAAATTATGTTCAAGGGTATCAAAAGCTTTATAGAAGTCTAAAAATAATATATAACTTTTCTCAGAAATCAAGTGGGAGTAATCGAGAATGTCCAAAACTAGTCTGATATTGTTAGCAATATGTCTATTCTTCATAAATCCTGATTGGGTTTGATCAATAACTGAGTCTAATATATCTTTGAATCTTTCAGCAAGAATTGCTGCAAATATTTTATAATCATTATTTAATAGACATATTGGTCGCCAATTATCAATAAACAAGAGATCTTTATTTGACTTTGGGACAAGTGTGATAAGACCTTGATTCATAGTTGGTGGCAATTTGCTATTGGAAATACTCTCATTAAATACATGCAGTAAGAAAGGCGCCATCTGTTGGGCAAAAGTTTTATAAAACTCTGATACCATCCCATCTGTTCCAGGGGATTTATTATTTTTTAAATGGTTGATGGCATCCAATATTTCTTTACTAGTTATGGGCTTGTCACAAAAAATCTTATCTTCTAATGAGATATTTTTAGGATTTTTTAAGGATGATAAAAATGAGGATGTTAATTGTTCTGAGTAGTTGGAAGTGTATAAATTACCGTAAAACATAGAGCAATATTTAGATATTAATTTAGAATCAGAGGTAACTGTTCCATTAATATTAAGCTTGTTTATAGTATTGTGATTTGCACGCTGCTTTTCTAATCTAAAAAAATACGCGGAATTCTGCTCCCCCTCTTCAAGCCATTTTTTCCTAGAACGAATAAATGCACCCTCGGCTTTTTTCTTATAAATCTCATCTAATTTGTTCTGTAATTCTATGAGATCAAGTTGGTCATCATCAGATAAATTATCCACCCCTTTCTCTATAATGGAAGAGATGTGGGCTATGATATCCTTTTCCTCGGCCCTTCTAGTCCGAACACACATATTGCTAAATGATCTTAAGTATTTTGCAGATTCATATTTAAACAATTCCCAGTTTTTACCGAAAGATTGTTCTGCGGTTGCTTTATTTAAAAAATATTTAAGTAAACGGTTAATTTCCGTAATAACTTGTTTGTTCTTTAGACATGAGGTATTAAGCTTCCAATATGATGTTCTCCCATTTACGTTTTCAGACGTACATATATTAATCTTTATTGCAATTGCTTTATGATCTGTCAGCGGGGTGGGATGAGTAGATAAAGAGATGTCCATTTGGTTTAGGTCCTTTGATACTAGCCAGTAATCAATGCGTGAATAATTACTAAGATTTTTAGTAGACCAAGTAAATCCCGGATCATCAGGAAATTTTTGCCTCCATGTATCGATCAATTCGTATCTATCCATTAATAGTTTTATTTTTGTAGTCGCGGAGGAATCTTTGCCAGGTGGCCACCGGTCCATTTGACTATTAAGAGTGATATTAAAATCTCCTCCAATTATGATATGCGCATTAGGAAATTTAGTCAACCAATGTTTAATTTTATTATCTAATAAATCAAGCAACTGGACATTCTGTGCATTGGAATTATATCCGTAAATATTAATAATCAAAAACGTTAGGTTAACAATATAAATTATATGAATGAGAAAGTGGCCATTGCTATCACCTTCTGAGTGCAAAATGTTGCCATTAAAACGGTTTAGTGCAGTCATAATACCAGCAGAACGCTCGGAACAGTTGGAAAACCATACATCATTCCCCCATTGGGAACGCCAATAATTAGAGTCTTCTGGTACAGAGTGTGATTCTTGAAAAAAACAAAAATCTGTTTTAAATTGTTTCACAAACAAGAACAGTGCTTTACGTTTTAAGTTGAAACGCAACCCCCTGGCATTTAAAGATAGTATAGAAAAAGACATAAACAGTCAACTTGAAAGAATAAGAATATTGAGACGAATGTCACTTGAGAGAAAAATGTTCATTCAATAACCGAACGAAGCACCATATTACGAATAGAGGTACGTAAAGACAATAAAGAATATAAACTAATTAAGTATAAAGAACTGAGCAAAAAGAAGTCTTGCAAAGTCACCGCCTATGCATTGAGTAACGTTAGAAACGTAAAAAAGGCATGTAATAAGCAGCAACAAGTTTAAGTCATTTTATCCCCGTTTTCTTTATCATTCTGCGAACCATCCTCACTCTGATGAAGACGAAGCTCAACGCCCCCAATGAAAGCTCGCGCCCCGACAAAGTAGGCAGATTTGCCCTCGCTGCGTGCCTTTTGAATTGTAGGCCAAAACTTGGCTCTAGTATCCTTGACAGATTGAGGAAGATCTTCAGCAAATCTCAGGCCTTTTTCTCGTAGAAACGAGTTGTTCTTCGCTGCAGCCCATATCGCATCCCGATGTGTTCTTGACAGAAAGCGAAGTATGATTCCTCTTGGTCTAGCGACTCCTGGCTTCTTCTTTCCCAGACGATGTACGACATCAATCACCTCTGTTAATTTGCTTTGTTCTTGAGGCAGAACGGTCTGGCATATTTTGATGATTTCAGATTTAACATCTTCGACTGATTCCGGTAACCCGTGCATTTTCAAATTCCATCTTCTCGAGTAATTTTCCAACTCCGTTATTCTGTTTTTCAGCTGAGTAACCGTCTCCTCTTCATTCTTTAATCTCCTCTCCACTTTCTCAATCCGTGTCTTCGCATCCTTTATTTCGTTACATGCAAAATCAATTGTCAGCTTTAAGCCTTCTATTTTCATGGAGTTTTCACCTACCATCTTTTCAATGGCATCTGATCTTGTGTTGATTAATGTCGAGAGAGTATCGACAATGTCTAAGTTAGACGGGGAAACTGCACACTCTTCTTTAAGGAGAGCTTTTTTAGATGCAGGAGGTTTGCACGGTGTTGCATGATATGATGGAAATTCCTCTTCTGAAAGCATCAGAGACAGGTGACCGACTGTGTTAGCGTAGTCATGGCAGTTAGACATGAGGGGGTTAATTAAATCTGTCGCGGCAGCTTGTTTAGCAGCCTTCATCGTTCTCTTCTTTTCCCGTGACGACATGTAGATGATAGATGACTATTTAATAACAGTTAGAGTCTACCCAGGTTCTTTACCGTGTCTTCTTTTTTTGATATTATAGTTTTGGTGCAAGCGCTCGTTAAATAAAGTGTGGTCAGGTCGCCATCTTGGTCCTCTCAATTTACACTGGTATCCCATGTCGCGTTTCCACTGTCGGGCTAGTTGCTCGCAGCGCGTCACGCAAACACCGCCCCCAGAACGTCCCCCGAATCAAACGTCACACAACCCGCCCACTTCAGCGGGAACAAAAAAACTCAAATTATAACCACAAACACAACCTGGCATCACTACGAGAGCTGGAAGATGGAGAACACCGAAGCGATTGCTTTTTTACTGTTTGTGGTCTGTTGGTGTAAGGCCAGACAGCGATCCCTGGATAAGGACATTCGAGTTCGGCGGCATTTACTTCGAACACAGATTTTTCTTAGTGAGTTGATCAAGCGCGATAGCAAAACAAATGTAAGGGAAGAAAGCATCTTGTCTCCTCTTTACCTGACAGGAAAACTCCGCCTTTGTACATAACCCCGCCCCGAAGCCCCAGTTGGCCCTCCTTGGCCCAAGGTATTCGGCGGGCCGAAAAAGGCCGGACGCTGGCCCCAAGGAAGCCCCGCTTTGGCCCGATTACGCCCCGGAAGTGATAGTGGAAACGCGACCTGCCTTGACTCGCCCTGGCTCGCTCGCTTTAGGCGCGACAGTGGAAACGCGGCTATTGTCAATAGACTCAAACCCCTTAACAGCACTGTTTGGAATCCTGCCAGAACATGTTGAATTTTTGTGATTTGATGGGATTTGTAGAATCAGTCCTTTGATTCCAATCACCATAGAAAAGAAATTAAGTATTGACGGCAGTTTAAAGGAAAATAGTAATAAAAACCCCAAGTAAAAGTACACCAAGTACTTAGTTTTTCCAGGAAAACGTTTTACTTGCTTTTACTATTCAGTTGCAGGAATTTGAGTAACTAATTTGATACTTTAGACCGCTACGAACAATGACAAAGTTTGCCCAAGAGATTTGACAGCACTACTTTGACATGCTGTTGTCAGAGCAATATCAATTTATTTGTTGCATATAAGAGTCACATTTACACATACATACACATTTCATACAGAGCAGGGGGAAAAAAGCCCCTTCTTTCACTAGAGAGGTGTGATATTTTGTTCAGCCTGTATTGCACTCCAGGTAAATGTAGTCACGAAGAAAAGAAAACAATAATAATATTAATAAAGTTCATGATTTAAGCAGTCTGTCATCAATAAAAGTGATGTAGACCACATTTCCAAAACATCTGCAAAGTCCAAAACAAGGTAAGAGCACAACGTAGTTCAGTCTTCACATAAACTCTGAGGGGTCAGACTGAAGCAACAAAACACACACCTCTTGTGTTCCTCTAAAGAATGAGCATTAAAGCACAGCGATCACACAAACAACTCATCTTTGACTTTAAATAAAACAAATTCACATCCCCCCCTCCCCGAATGGATTAAACTAAAAAAATCAGTTCATGCAAGTCTACGAAGTACATACTTGGTCTGATCTCTATTAAATAAGGCATATGTTCAGCAGTTTAGAGGTACACTGGGGGGGGAACTTTTTAAATCCTACTGTATGTGCAGCATAACAGTCTGTTCAAGAATAAATTTGGCTTTTTACAATCTCACAACATTCCTTTATCCATAACGGCAAAAAAAATAAAAAAGTATTGCATTGCGTTTTGGTTTTCTAGTGCAAGGCAAAGACTGCAGTCAAGCCCGACTGTTCTACCAAAAAGAAAATCTCTTATTCCAGAAAACAATGGCTTGCGAGGGTTACAGGCTTACAGAAAAGATCTTGACATTACCAGAGAGCATGGAATTGTCCCTCACACACACAGAGGAGCAGGGAGGCAGTGCTACTGAGATGTTTAGCTTTTGTTTGTTTGTTTGTTTGTTTGTTTGTTTGTTTGTGTGTGTATATATATATATGAACGAACATACATACATACATACATACAGTGCTTCTGCATCAGGTCTCCTCCTGAACTACTGGATTTCAAGAGCACTGATTTCTGAGGGAGAAAGTGTTGAGACTCATCTTCACTCGCAGCAGGCCAAGTGGATGGGGTGTCCAGAAAGGGGGATGTTGGAGCATTCGGCTACAGCCCGTCTTGCTGCTTTCTCACTGGGGAAGGTCACCAGCGCCTCCCCGCTGCGCTGACCACTCCAGTTATACAGCACGAGCACCGAGTCCGCCTGGAGCTACAACAACAACAACAAAAATAATGAGGAGGACTTTATATGCTCCTATGAGAGCTCACTTCAGCCACAGGATTTAAATACAATAATAATAAGATTTAAAAAGGTAATTGAGGCTTTTTCGTCCTAAAATTGTAACTTAGATAATCAGAGATAATCAGAATTGGACTTCTATTTCCTTGCAAAATTCAAAGCCTGCATCTCTTAATTCTCACTATTACAAGTAATGTCAAACAAGTATTTCAAAAAAATCTGAACTGCAAGATTTAAATGGTTGAAATTTCCATGTATATCGCAGTCTCTCAATTCTGACTTTCTTTGCATTTCAGGAGCATGTAGGTATGTATATCTGTGTGTATTCTACTTTTATTCCTCACATTATGCGCACTAAATGACCATGTGTGGAAATGCTTTTGGTCCTCATGCAGGAAAAGGACTTAAAAATGACAAATTAAGTATTTTTAAAAGGTAAAAAATGCTGATTGGTTCATTTTAGGGGTAGGGGGATAGAATATACACTTCCTGACAAATGTCTTGTCGCCCATATAAGTTTTAGGAACAACAAATAACAACTTGACTTCTAGTTGATCATTTGGTATCAGAAGTGGCTCATATGAAAGTCAAAGGCCTCTAGATTACATATTTTAATTATGTAATTAGCACAGTAATGTCTGACTTTGCTGAGAGAAAAGTCTTGTCACTTAACAGAAATAATGTACAGCATAGAATATAAAGTCATGGTGCAGTGGAAGAAGAATTAATATCATGTATGACTCCCATGAACTTGGACAACTGCATCCATACATCTCTGCAATGACTCAAATAACTTATTAATAAAGTCATCTGGAATGGCAAAGAGAGAGCTCTTGCAGGACTCGGAGTTCATCAAGATTCTTTGAATTCATCTACAATGAGTCCTCCATCTTACCCCAGACATTCTCAATAATGTTCATGTCTGGTGACTGGGCTGGCCAATCATGGAGCACCTTGACCTTCTTTGCTTTTGGGAACTTTGATGTTGAGGCTGAAATATGAGAAGGAGTGCTATACTGCTGGAGAATTTGCCCTCTCCTGTGGTTCCTAATGTAATGAGCAGCACAAATGTCTTGATACCTCAGGCTGTTGATGTTGCGTCCACTCTGCTGATCTCTCGTACGCCCCCATACTGAATGTTACCCCAAACCATGAGTTTTCCTTCACCAAACTTGACTGATTTCTGTGAGAATCCTGTGTTCATGCTGGTTCCAGTAGGTCTTCTGCAGTATTTGTTCTGTTTGGGATGCAGTTCAACAGATGATTCATATGAAAAAAAAATTACCTTCTGCGACTTTTCCAAATGATCAACTAGAAGTCAAGTTATTATTTGTTGCTCTTACGACTGACTTTTGTCAGGTAGTGTACACTTTGTAATGTATAAACATCATGTGTGCGTGTGTGTGCGCTTGTGTATTTAGAGAGATAAACTAGCGATTCTTGAGTTTATAATTTAATTTATCTAATCTGCAGAATAAAATTTAAAAATAGAGAAATTCAATAGCATAATATATGTCAGAATTTAGGACTAATTAGTTTAAAAATTGTAGTTTTATTCGATTTTACAATTATCAAACTTAATAGGTTATATCTCCCAAAACTAATCGTCAACTTTTTAAGAACTGCAAGAAACCCAGGACTTGCAAGATAAAGTCAGTATTATGAAAGCGGTCCCATTTACCTTTAAATATTTTTAAATTCTGTGGTGAAAATGAGCTTTCATATATTCCAGTGGTGGCCCTATATAGATAAGAATATGAATGAATAATAACAAGTCACCACCGGAATACATCACAATCAGGTAAATCAAGATCCATCCACCTGCACACACAGAGGAAAGCTAAGGAGAGAAACGGATTGGATTTTGAATTATTCATTTTGCATGAAGCCAGGACACACAATAAAGTCGGTCAAATCAGCTGAAAAGGAATGAGAGAATATATTAGCACAGCCACTATAGAGAGTAGAACCATTCAACAGGAAACCCTCGCAAAGACAGAAGACTTCTAGAACATGAGGCAAACATAAGATATTCAAAACCCAAAGCAATTAGTCACATCAGAGAGAAGCATTATTAATATTATTATTATTACAGTGAGTTTAAAACAGGACGATTAAAGCATTCAGAGACTAATCATCCAAGAAGCAGACAGTGAAGATCTAGGAATCAGAAGAAAAGAAAGAGCTTTACTGGATTAGTCCATGCACAAGCCGTGGCTTCAAGTCACACAGGTGCATCGTGGGAGCTTACCTGGAGCGGCTCCCCCTACAGACAAAGCCACTCTTTAGGCTGAATGAGACTCCGGCCCTGATCACTCACTCCAACCAAGGAGCTGTAGTCTTCAGGATTGAACTACAGCACAATGAGCCACAGTCAGTCCACAAAGCTCAACATTCAGCACTGCTCTCATATACACATCAGCTGCTGAGCACTGCACACTTCTCATAGAGGGGTGAGAACATGTGCACATGACAATTCTTCCAATTCACCTCAAGTTGTTTGAAATAAATTAATACTCAGATTTAAAATATACTTTATAGTAAGTGTTCTTTTGAACATACCACTATTAAAATAATTCTGAAATCAAATATTAAGCAGCACACTGGATTTCAAACACTGTGAAACCTGCAGAAACCCTGTGGTCAAAAAACATTATTATCAAAGGCTAATTCAAGACCTTGTTAAGACCATTATGAATGAAGTTTCAGACTTATACAGGTCTAAATGCTAAGAATTGTTTTTCTAATGGCCTGGTTGGGTAAGTGGGAAATATTTTTACTTTTAAAAATTGAATTTATTTATTTATTAACCATCGTATTTTAAATAATGTAAAATGTGAACAAGCAAACTCTAGTTCTATACATACACTTTTTTACCAACTTAACTTTTATTATTATTATTTTATGGACAAGTTTTAAAAACTATAATAACTAAATATATGCACAACAATCTGTCCATGTCAGTGTCCTCATTGGTAGCTATAAATATTGTACATGGAGGACATTTAAACAAACATTATTGTGAGGAAGATAATTCAACCACACTAGTAAATAGAGTTTTGTTCAAGTTCTATTTGAGATGGATTGTTTGTGATTGGACGAGCAACTTTACATGGACATAAATCATTTTAAACAGGTCTTCATTTTAAGACCTACAACACAATACTTCAGTGAATTTAAGACTTTAAGGCCTAAAACTTTGCTTTTGAAATGCAAGACCCTAAGACAACATGGACATCCTGAACCAAACCCTAAACCACTAGATTAAATTCAGTTAATACAAATGACATTTTTAATTGCATAAAAAAAAGATTTTAAACTTGTACAGTATGAATATATATTTTTTTTAAGTTCAATTGAAAAGTTCAGATGCAAAAACCTTTAAGTTCCATCTGAATTTTTATTTTAATATCCCTCCCAGGCTCCTTTGTGCATGTTCAGTTCACTTGTATGGAAAAGAATGGGTTATTTTCATGCCGTTTAACATGAAATAACTGAACATAAAACACAGGAGGCTGAGAAAAATGCTCTTTTTAGAAGAAATGTCAGATGGTTTTTGCATCTGAATTCTTTAACTGTTTTTCTGAGATGAGCATTTTCTCAGCCTCCTTTGTTCAGTCATTTAAATTTAAAGGAAATGAACCCATTCAATAGCAATAAAAGTGAAATTACACAATTCTAAGAAAATTGCTAATTTTCGGGAGAAAAATTCAGATAGCATTTTTGCGTTTGAACTCCATATTTAAAGTCAGAGACAAAATAATTATTAATTATTACTTGCTTTGGTCAAATAAATTTCAAGGGTGTTAAGATTTTTTTCCAGCATTTTTGATGTAATAGTTTTATTAATTAATTTCTGGTTTTCTTTTGTCTTTGTGCATAGTATTTTAGTAGTTATATTTCAATATACTAGTATTCAGCTTAAGTGCAATTTACAAGCTTAATTAGGTTTAACAGTGTTGAGAACCATTTCTGATGCTGTTTAATGCAAATGTTAATTTATGTTCAAAAGAACAGCATTTATTTGACAAATATTTTGCAACAATACAAGTCCATTTAAGAATTCATTAAAGAAATTCCCAATTTCAATTAACAATTACAATAAGAATGCAATTTGAAAATAAAAAGTTGTGTTTGTAGTGCATTGTGGAACTTTAGCATCACCAGCACTTCCTGAATAAAATCATGATCGGAGCACATATTCACACCCTGGGTCTACCAGAAGTAGTAAAACGTGTAAAACTAAAATGTAAATAAAGAAAAAAGTAACATGCATACATAAAGACTGATGGAATAAATATTATGGTTATACGACCCTTCATTTATACATCATAAATGCAATCATAACTCAAGAGGAGACACCAGACCAGTGTTTGCCCAAACATCATCTCTCACTAAAGATAGACAGACAGATAGATAGATACTATATAGAGAGAGAGAGAGAGAGAGAGAGAGAGAGAGAGAGAGAGAGAGAGAGAGAGAGAGAGAGAGAGAGAGAGAGAGAGAGAGAGAGGAGAGAGAGAGAGAGAGAGAGGATGAGAGAGAGAGAGAGAGAGAGAGAGAGAGAGAGAGAGAGAGAGAGAGAGAGAGAGAGAGAGAGAGAGAGAGAGAGATGATAGATGGCTGAATAGATGGAGAGAGATGAATGGATAGATGAGGAGACAGATGGAGCGATGGCAGAAAGAGAGATTGATATAGAAGATGGAGAGATAGATGTATAGAGCGAGAAGATGGAGAGATTGAGAGAGATAGATGAGATGGAGATATATGGATAGAAAGAAAGAGGGACCACCTGCCAAAAAAACAAACACATCCCGCACACAGAGGCTGTAGTGTGCATTTACTATGAGAGGTTAAAAGCACACTTGGAAGCTGAACTGGGCTCAGATCCATTTCACCGGTTCAGCCAGAAGTCAAAGCTGAACTCTGCATTTCACACACACGTGCCGCTGCGCTACACTTAGTGAACAGGGTCTCGCACACCGCTCAAATAAAGAGGAGACCGTACCCACCACACTATATGAAAGTACTAGAACATCTGGAAAACCTCCACAACTATACATCTCTACTATGTGAGAAAGAAAGCACACACACACACACACACAGACAACACACACACAGACCCGTGCCCAAAACAAAGCATCCCTCCCTCAGACTGTTATAACCCTCTTCTCTGAGTGCAGGAATCATACCGTCCTTTGAAGCCTCCGGCTAATCGGGTGTCAGCTAATGAGAGGACAAAACGTACACAGGGATTCAGCATTCAACACTGCGCTAGAACTTTTGTACCACTTTAATATACGCTGTCATTTTTCAAGTAATTCAGAATCACAATAGGAAGCTCATGCAGCTAACACTAAACTTTCCCATCTAATTTTAGGTAGTAAACAATACGATTAAGCTGTATACATCCTTGCACACTGAATCCAAAATTCTCACCTCAGGTTTTTTCTTCAGTCAGTCACATTTACACACTGCCTCAACTTTTATTTGGCATTACAATACTAATTCAAACTAATTGAGTTCAATTTACTTGTTACTAGTTTTCCCAACTGTAGCAAGCAATTCCATAGGTTCATCTCACAGTAATAGTACTTTATATAGTGTCTTTACATTCTCCATTTTATATGTTACAAAGACAGCCTGTGGTCTTTTTCAATATGTAGCTCCAGAATCACTAGCAAAGCAATAAATTGAGCCACTGAAGAAAACTTTGAATCTTAATAGGGAGATGAAACTCCCCTTCCTTCTACACAATCTCAGGATTTGGTTGGCCAAATATTTGAGCTTTTTCTGTGTATGTTTTTAAAGAGAAAGTACAACAACATCATCATCCTCACAGCCTGAAGACTCCATTTTATTTATTTTAAATAATATACATTTCTTTACTAATTGCATTTGTTCTTAATATATTGTTATTACACACTGAACTCTGTCTTCAACATTTCTATGAACAACTGTGACTTTTGTAGGATAGACAAACACATATGAAATGTTGGACTCAGTGTGCAAGAATCTTAACAACGGCACCTTTAGAAAGAAGTGTAACAATCTTAAGCTGTTTGTTGCTTAACCATGAGAAATGGGGCCCTGGTAAGGTCTTAGGTGAAAGGGCCACTTTTTATTTTTTTGGCTGTTTGAACTTGAGAAGCTGAATGAATGAGTGAGTGAGCAGCAGAAAGTGCAGTCACCTGATATCCCTGAAAGAAGCTGAGGATGTCTTTGACCCCGGTGTTGTACGGCAGGCCCTGCATGCGCACCAGTGCCCCGGGTTGAGGAGGGAGGATGGCAGGGGTGGGCTGAGCGGCTACAGCAGCTGCGACTGAACCCGGTGGTGCCGCAAAATAACTCACAGTGGAGGGAGACACTGGTGGACTAGAGACAAAATTTAGACAGATTTACTCCCATTGATGGCAACATATTGCATTATGATATGGATACATATATCCCTTGATTAGTTACAGTTATATAACACAATTCGACTTGCAAAATGTAGTCTCTTCTGCTTCCCAAAGATGCATTTATTTGTTCAGAAATACAGTAAATTGAGAAATATGAATATTAAATATTTCCTCAATGAAATTATTTCTGGTTCAATATGCATTTCAAAACTATTTAAATCCTGTGTTGGCAGAGCTGAATTTTCAGCTTCATTACTCCATTCTTCAGTGTCACTTTATCATATAGAATCATTCTGAATGGAAATCACTTCTCTTTATCAATATTCAACACACTTCAATATTTTTAAGAACAGATTTGATTATTATCTGAAATATTTAGTTTGTCTTTAACACCATGCCAGCTTTTGCAGATTTTGTAGTAAAATTATAGAAGGTTTTTCTAATAGTTAAAAAAAAAAATGAAACTGTACCTTTTTAAAATAATTCTTCAACCGAGTAAAACAGTTTTGGTGTATTACTGCTAAAAACTTTGCTATTGATTCTCATTAACAGCTTACAGTAGAAAAACTTATATAAATATATTAAATATTAGTGTTTATAAAACGGTTCCGTCTGGTTCTCGAATCTGATAAGCTAATAGCGGTGCGACATTTTGCAATATCAGAACTCAAACAGCCTCCTCACCCTTCTGTATTACTCCGCCCACATTGAGTGACAGCTGATCAATAAACTCACTACAGTTATTAAATATTGCAGCTAATGGACAACAATGTACTTTTGAGGCTTTTTAAGTGAGAATGTAGTTGTTTAGATTGCATCCATGCAGTTTATTTGTAAGGACAGTGCTTATTTTAAATACTTATCATTTCTAATATTGGCGGCCATCACCCCGTCATTTCGAGCAGAACAAAGACACAAGATGGCGATAGAGACCACAGAAGGCCTTAGGGGAGAAAAACTCAGCATTTTCTTTTTGTCTCTCTCTTTTGTATGTTGTAGTGCTGTATTTATACCATAGTAATCTGGTAGTGTTTGCTTTGGCTTTTTCTGGGGTTAATTGTTGTGATCTCCCGACTGCAACAGAGAAATACTAGGAAATCTCTGTAGACTGTAGCCATTTCACGCCGTTCAGCCTCATAGTCTCAAAATGTGAGCAAAATCTCCTGTTTTGTCATCATTTTAGACATTACGCTAGAAATGCATTCAAATACTTGCTCTAAAGTGACGTTTGTGAATTAGTAACAGTTTCTCCTGTTCTGACGTCAGCTGCAGATGTGAATGAATGGTGGATGAAAGTAGTTCCTCATACAAAAGAATTTGAGACTCTGTGTTTGATTTTCTTCTTTATATACACGATTATGCTGTTGAACTGTTGTATAAACACAATATCACATGAGTAACAGTGCGATATGGCTGTATATCATCACTGGTGGGACACTGCCTCCCACCAGTGCCAATACACAGCCATATCACACTGCTACTCGTGTGATATTGCTCATTTAACATATGTTTAATGACAATCACAGATATGACACTCCTAACAACAAGACTTAACCAGGTAAAAATTACAGCCTTAAAATTCTTTAAAAGGCATCATGTAAATTTAGACAAAAGATAAAGGTCTTATTTATCCAATCAAGCCAGCATGTGTGAGTGTTGTACCTGGGGTAGTAGGTGGTGTAGCTCATGTTCATGTTCATATAGAGCTGTGGAGAGTAGTAGGCGAGAGCAGGCGCAGGGCTGTGTGTTGGTGCCTGTGGAGTTCTTGGAGTGGCCAGCAGGGGGGGCTGATACAGCGCTGCCTCAGTGGGAAGCATAGCTGGAGCAGCAGGAAACGCAGCGTATGTTGGTGGAGAGAGACCTGAGAGAGACAGGATTAAAAAAATAATAAAATAACAAAACCTTTTCTCTTATGATGCATTAGTACAATTAAAAAAAAATAAACTTTTAAAAAAAGATTTGGCATTCCCACTTGGTGTGGTTTGGTGAACATGAGGAGCTAACCTTGCTGGAGTGTGTGAATGTCATGTATATTTAGCTGAACTGGCACAGGGACAACCAGTGTCTCCTCTGATGTGGCGTGAGCACATACGGCTAATTCTCAAGCCAAGGTCAAACAACCAGATCAAATCACTAAGCAAACAGCCCCTCCTTTAGTGCTGCAACAGGCTTGCTCTTTCTAAATGCCAAAATGTTGCACCTTTAGATCTGTGACTGAGGTCATCACACTGCTGTCTAGCAGATAAGCTGAAACTGAAGCTCAAACAGCTGAGCCAATGGCAGCAGAAGAGTGCAGACTGGAACACTACACACAGATATGCATCTGACCAGATACAGCTAACGACTCGCACTAACCAAAAAGAACAGGATAGCTCATCTTAAAGCATTTGACATTTACAAAAATGTCTTAACTAGGGTTGGGTACAGAAACCTGGTGCTATTATGGCACTGGGTGCTTATATAACTGCTATGTACTTGAGCCGAACACAGATTTTAGATTTTGGTTGAGCTGTCGATTGAAGAAACATGAGTGAAATCATGCTTGTTTATATGAAGAAACTGATAGACCACATTTTAAATCAGTAACCTGGGAGTTTTACTGTAAATTGTAATTATTGTTAAAACTGCTTAATTTATGCACACAGCTTGATTACTCTAACCATGTGTATGATGGATGAGCAGCTCACATATGCACTTTGAACAGTTTGTGCACTACCTAGTTTGTCCACAAGATGTTAATGGTAAAGTGGGCCATTGATTAGCTATTAGATGACAGACTGTGAAAGTACAACATCAGGCTTATAACAATTGTCATACTGTGTGTGCATTATGCAAATCCATATTGTGATCATTTTGTCCTTAAGTGCATTTTTATAATTCCACAGTACATAATTCTTCATGACTACTCTTCATTTTGAATGTAACCATTAATGCAAAGTGATGTAGAATTATTTTTGTACCAACGACTGTAAGTGAAAGCACAAGATGCTCAAAGGATGGAAGAATGATTTAGGTGTTAAACCTAGGATTAATCCAACAGTAACACTTAATTCTCCAGTATTAAGAATCTCCTGAAGAACAATGTGTCAGGTGGTTTGGAACTGGTGTATTGCGCTGACCTGTCTGGCAATAAACACTTTTGGAATATTGATTGCATGCACTGAGAAGAGGGGTCTTCAGGCGGTCTCTTACAGGGCAGTTTGCAGGGAGGTGGTGACAGACCGCTGCGGTTCAGCGTTCCTCCCATCAGCACAAAGCTCATCTCCTCAGTGGAGCACTGGAAAACCTCCACATAACGATCCTTCATCATCTTCTTGTGGCACTTCTGCGCCACCATAAATGCACGGTCAGCCGACTTCATCTGAATAAAGGCGTCACCAGAGGGTCGACCCTAAAAAGATGAACAAAAATACTCAACATAAGTTAAAGAGTTAAAGACTCCATGACAACTTTCAAGAAACATCAGGCCTTTCTGAAGCACCTGCTGGTTGAGGACCATGTGCACTCCATGTGGTTTGATGTCAATGGTGTGTTCCCCCATGAACTCCAGGATGTCCTCAATGGCGGCGGTGTATGGCAGGCCTCTAAGCCGGATGCAGTCTCGTGTGCTGCCGGTGGTGATGAAGGGTGGAGTGGCCAACACTGGTACAGACACCATTTGAGGAGGAGGTGGTGGAAGTGTGGAGATCAGCGGAGTGGACATGTAGCGATTCAAAACCTAGTTTGAAGAGACAAAAAAAGGTGAAGTTGACAAAATGTTTTAATCTAACAAATATACAGCCAGTTTTTTTTTTTTATAGGAATTACTATTTGTAAAAAGCTATTAAACAAAAGCATAATTTACACAAAATTTGGGTTTAAAATATATATTGATGTCATACATGTGTAAATATAGACGTGCATGTATACACATACACAAGAGCAATATTGAGCAGCAAAAACGCATTGCTGAGAATTGGGGTCAAAAACATTTTCAGTTCGGTTTTATTTTTGTTCAGCTTTTTTTCCCCCGATACTTTTTGTAATTGACTATAACAGTAGTATTAACGTTAAAACATGTTTTAATAAGATTGAATTTAAGGTTGAATTTAAAAGCTCAAACAGTAATACATTTGTGTGCTGACGTGTTGTAAATTAAAAAATAAAAGTGTTTAAAAAAAATTAATTGTAACACTAATTTACATTTTTGCAATCAATGTATGCATGTGCACGGTCTGTTGATTGTTGTATCATTTTGTGAATAAATGTGAAATAAACAATAACTAAAGTATAAAGCTTATCAAAAAATTGCCTCAAATATTCTTGTGACAATACATCTTTTCTTAACAGAATGCACACTGCTGGTGGTGAAAAGACCCCCTCCATCACACAATTGTAAAGTGCTTTGGGTGTATGGCAATACCCAATAAATGTGCATTACATTAGAAAAATAAAACATGGTGGGAAACATACAGCACATTCTAGTCTGAATATTGAAAAGATTAAAAACCCTAATGAAAATTGCCAATACAAAAACAACTATTACTAATGGCTACTTAAAGAATTGTTAATACTTCAATTTCTGAGCATTCAATTAAAGTATCAATACCTGTTGGACCTCTGCTGCAGTGCTGCGAAACAATTCAATGTATCTCTTGCCCAGGATCTGTTTGTGCTTCTTCAGGGCATTCTGGGCATATTCCTCACAAGCAAAGAGAACAAATGCGTCGCCTGTTGGACGTCCATCTGGATATTTCACAAACAGAAGACCCTCCGTCCCATCAGTCACTGGACACTCTGGGCCCAGGAATCCCAGAACATCCTGAGGAGTAGCAGTGAATGGAAGCCCACGCATGCGGATTATCATCTGGTTTTCCTTGGACAGAAACTGAGCCACCTCATTGGAAGTGCCTATCAAAAGAAGAGAAATTGTGCACTTAAAATGGGAAGTCACAGACTGATGCTCTCCGCTGCCCTAAAAGCTTTCAGCAGACACATCCACATGCTCTGTAATGATATCTCGGCAGGCCGCTGCTCTTTTACACCTGCTGTGTGTGAGGCTTTTCAGAGGCTGCTGACCCATCTTCATCCCTGAGGGAACGGCTCACTTTCTCTGTGGCCCAGCCAGATCACAGGACAGGAGGGAAGGGGAGTAGAGTTTCCCTCTTTACCTGCCCAACATGAGTCAGCAAGGGGAAGAGACTCACAAAGAGTCTTTCATTCCCACAGAGGGGGGTGAAATGAGGAAGGGACACACACACACACACACCTGAGAATAACGAATGGAGATTTACTCCACAAAATGGAAAGTGTCTGCTTGTATTACAATTAAAGACCACATGTAAATGTCTCACCTCCTGCAATCTTCAGGAATTCCTCCCCGGTCGCTTTATAAACCTGATACAAAAACACAAAGTGGCATGAGAGTTAATCACAAAACCATATCTAACTGTATTCATCACGTTGTGCCAATTACAGATGGGTCCACTGAGTGAAGTTGACAATTGTTTTAACAGATCTTAGTGATGCATTAAAGGGCATGACCTTTAAGTGCCGTTTACACCTGGCATAAAGATAAACTTCAGATATAAAGGAGGAGCACTGAAACAATTTGATCTTCTAATGTTGAACACCTCCTCTAAAACAGCAATTAGTAGGATTGCTTTCATAGTGTAAGCACTATGGCTGCTCAAATGTAATCGATCACATAAAGACCGCCTGCACTCCACTTAGCAAACTGACAAAACATGATTATTTTGGGACGTGGTGAAATTAAAAAACAAGTTATTCTTTGTTCGCTGTGTGGTACCACTTACTATTCACATCCTTTTCATTCACCTGCATTCAAACACACTCAAATAAGCTTTTCCAGGGGTTTATTCACACTGAATGCTCCTACTAAAGTGACAGAGAGTGTAACAAAACAGGATTTTAACAGGATTTCAGTTTTTCTAAAAACTAAACAAACGGTCACAATACACATGTAGATAATGGTGAAAATGCACCTCAACCACTTGCAACACAGGCAAATTGAAGATTATGATTTTTGATTGTTTGTTTTAGCCCTTTAACAGCCTGCTCTACCAAATGGTTAACCAGATTTTGACTGTTTTAAATAATGGTTTAGACTACACAGCATTGTTTGAGAAAAAAAAAAAAACACACAATCCTGTTGCACTTCTACACTTGATTTTGATTTTATTGTTAAAATAAATTAAGAACAAGAAAGCATGTTAATCAGGAATCAGGGTATCTTCCGTCCATTCCATATCCGTTTTCAAACAAAAAAAGGAAAAGAAACAGACTTTTTTCTTTTGCTCACAAAAAACAAGATTTTGGCTCGATTTTCATTTTTTAATTTAGGGTAGGAAAACGGATAAGTGACTTTAAAATTCATTATACACATGTAGGCGCTGCTGAAATGGCCATCATTCTCTGATTGGTCAACCAAATCTGAGCTCGTGACGTAGCCCTCAAAATAAGTGCCTTCTGCGGACCAGCACCCAGGCTTTTAATTATTTATTAATTAATTAATTAATTATTTATTTCTTAATTAAATTAATAAATAATTCAATCAATAATTAAATATATATATTATCAGGCTTGCATTCATTGCACGCGCTGTAAAGCTCTGACAAGGTCCCTTTATTTAGCCTGTAGCCTATTTAATAGTTTAGATTTGTTTTACATATAATGTTCCATTACTTTAAATGCATTTATTTTTTATAAAAAATATTATAGTTATTCCACATTTGTCTTAATCTTCAGAATATCCGTAAATGATGCATTTTATAAACTGATCGTTTATAAGGATTAAGCTTTTAATAGCTGTATTTCTCCAATTGGAAAAGGCTTGATTAAAGTCCTGTCGTTTTAAAGATTTTCTACAATTTAAGCAGAATTAGGTTAAAGAGAACTTAATTTAGCATAGTGCGCTCTGTGCGCATCACACGCTCTACCGAACGCACTTACCTTTTTTATTATTTCATGCAATATTAAATGCATAAAATAAAATGCAAACAGTTGGCAGCAACAAATAGTAGCCTATTCTGCAATATTTATGTGTGCAATATGGAACTGGGCCCGCAGTAGCACTTTAACAATTTTCTCACGAAGAGCAAATGTCAAGTTCACTATTAGTGCAACGCAGACAGTCAGCTCATCTGTTAGTCTAAACTACAAGACGTTATTTATTATGAATTATAAGTATGCGTTTAATTAGTTCCTTTGAAAATTTGTTCATTAATCCAGTGTTTTAAAACGTCTTGAAAGTCTTGTTGTGTGAGAAAACGCATGAGAAATGGGCATTGCGGATAACCGTATTGTGTAGGCTTGTTGCCCTTAAACTTCTTTTAGTTCAGCTCTTGAGTTGGCTACCTGGAGGTATTGCTCGTGAACAACCACCGATCCTATTGTATGTAATTTAAACCCACTCTTTAAAAGAAATAAAAATAAATAAATAAATAAATTAGGAGGAAATAAAATTAAAACAAATGGTACCCTTTGTTATAGCAACTGCGCCCAATGTGTTATTATTCTGGTCCTGCTAACAACCATTACAAAAAAAAACAAAACAATAAAAAACCACTAAGTGAACAATATTAATTATTATAATAGTAATTATTATTATTAATATTATTATTATTATTATTATTAAGGCCTACAGTAGCCCGGAAACAATCATGAAAACCAGGTTCCGCTTGCAGAGCATCAGGTGCATAACAGCATGAAGTTTGGCGGCGAATTATGAACATATATTATTATTATATAGGCCTTGCTTGGAAACAATCATGCAAACCAGGTGCTCAGCATCAGGTGCACAGCTGCAGAACGTTTGGCAGCGAACTACCTTATTTTATTGACAAATGTCTAATAATACTGCTAATTTACGTTTTTTATTTAATTTATGCATTCGCAATGAATGCAAGCCTGATAACTGATCTAATGACAGAACATGTAAACTTATATATATATATATATATATATATATATTTTTTTTTTTTTTTTTTTTTTTTTTCTTTTTTTTTTGTTTAAAAACTGATATGGAATGGACGGAAGATACCCTGATTCGTGTTAAATGAGGATCTGAAATATTTTATGGCGTACTTCAAAAAATAAAGGTGATTTAGTATTCAAAAATGTTTTATTTTGATTATGTTTTTAAATTAATTGGTCTTACACTTCATATTTTCATATTTATTTTGATTTTATTTTGTTTTATTTTGATTGTTTTTCAAATTAATTGGTCTTACACTTCATATTTTCACATTTTCATAGTACATGTATTAATTTGCTACTTTTACTATAAAATGACATGTCAACCATTTGGTAGAGGTTGATATTTTAGAAATTATGGGAAGTGTTGAAAAAAAAAAAATGCAACTAGCGACATTAGGAGTTATCAGTTTGAATAAATAATTCAATACCTCACTCAAAGACCTCATATTACTATAAGATACATACAGCATTTTTGAACAATCTTGAACTAATTATCATTACTAACAAATATATATTTAATGTTAGCTTGTCACCACCTATTGGCATAACAATGTAATTGCCAAAACCTTCATTTGAAGTGTTGAGATTTTATATGGATTTTGAAACTGCAGACATAAGCGTTTACACACAAACTATAAACTTTTAACTACTTCTGTGATCATTGTAAAGTTTATAACAAAAGTAAATATAAATGTTTAAAAAAGAAAAATGAATAGTTAAGATAATCTCTGTGTTTAAATTGTTTAGAATCTTATGAATAGTTTATAGCTTATGAAAAAGCTAAAAAATATTTTAGGGGTGTCCAAATTATAGATTTTACTCATTTTATTTTTTAAAAAATATAGATAGTTGCACCTCAGCCAAATATTGCCCTATTTTAACAAAGCACAACTAATAAACTGAATAAAATTATTTAAATGAATGAACTAAGTTAAAGAAATTAATGATTTTATGGTCCTGGGTCACAACTGTTTGTGCAAGATCCTCTAGATAAGATCACGAAAAATCCATTAATATCAAGTGGAAATAGTGCTTTAAAGATGCAGCTTCTTTAGCATGCCGTTTAGCATTGTCATGATAAATTCAGTGTGAGCAAAACAATCAGGAGCATTTCAGATTTTAAGTGAGCATTACTACACAAGGGAGGTCAGCTGACAGTAAAATAAAACAAACTCCTGGTTTGTGTGCTGTAAGGAGGTAAACTCACTTCAATGTATCTGTTGCCCATGTGGTGTTTGTGTCGATCCAGTGCCATGTCTCTGTGCTCAGAGTTTATGAAGCGCACCAGAGCTTCCCCATTCCTCCGGCCCTGAGCATTCAAACACAACGCAACACCCCCTCTGTATGCACAAAAAAAAAAAAAAAAAAAAACATACACAAAAGAAAGAGATGCAGCAATTAAAAACTAGTTTAAAGTCTTTCAAATTGTGCTTATGACAAATCAGCTCTGACATTCCATGTAAACCTGCATTTCTGCTAGCTAGAAATGGCTGGATTTGCCTTCAAGTTCTTACTGAGTTTTGCATTACACTGTTAATGTGTACTTAAGGTTCTTTTCTGAGTGCACGCTCCATGCCATTGTGAGTGTGCATTTCAGTGTTACGCTGAGCTGTAATCTTACTTGGCAATGTTCAGGCCCTTGAAGAAACGGGCGATGTCCTGATCAGACGACTGCCATGGCAGCCCACGAGCTCTGATGACCGTCTCACTGTCCACAGCTTCTGTCTTACTACTGGAAGCCAAGCACACATGCAGACACACAGTTTATCATGAGAAACCCCACAGATGTTGTTGTAAAATTGCGGTTAAGCAACTAAACTAATGACTTAATATTCTGGGCAGTGACAGTGACA
Source organism: Danio aesculapii (assembly GCF_903798145.1). Taxonomy (NCBI): domain Eukaryota; kingdom Metazoa; phylum Chordata; class Actinopteri; order Cypriniformes; family Danionidae; genus Danio; species Danio aesculapii. Next base: position 33,490,700 of record NC_079441.1, on the reverse strand, counting down.
AAAAGACAATAAAAAGTGAGTACATACCACGCTCCAGATTCAAACTTGTAGTTTACAGTCTCAAAGTCAGTAAATTTGTGATCTACAAAAGAAAAAACATGAACAACATCAGAAGCAAAAAGAGAATTTACATGCATATTTTCAACCCAATTAAATTGTAAGCTGACGTAAATTTGTTAAACTATTTTCCTTCCTACTGGAGTAGTCATAAACAACTTAAGGATAGGTCAATTGTCACAGCTAGATTTCTGAACCTTATGCTGATTTCAACATATCAACCTGTTTTCTGTCAGTTTACTAAAGTGCAGATGTGTGATGTGACAAAAATGCATTGTAAATTTCTTACTAAAGATTTAAAATGCATCCAAATAGGCCAAATCTTCTGCGATAAGAGATGAAATATGCCTTAAAAAGACTTTTTCCTGACGCAAAGACTTAATAAAAATGTTCTCTCATCTCAGCAGCAGAAGTTACAACACTATAAATAAATAAAACCATTTAAGCTACAATAAAAGAAAAACAATAGCATCATGGGATAATGTATGAGCCATAAGCCACTTGCAAAACAAACTAATTTAGCTGCATTGACAGATTACTGGTTAACATTTAAATAAAAAAAACTGATCATTTCAACAAGCTGATTTTTGTGAACGATCATATTATCGTACAAATGCTTGTGTGAAAGGGGTCTTTTCATTGCTCATAATTTTGTAGAGAAAAAGTGCAGACCTGGGGTGATCCTTTTTAAATTGCAAGTAGGGCTGTGCTGATAAATGTTATTATACTGAATCGCAATAAAATTTATGTCAATAACAATGATAAGATCTGGACTTATTTTATTCTATTGTTCTAAGAGCCAACCACAAACAGAAATGTGCAATAATGGGAATCTAAAAGTGTTTTGATATTAGAGATTAGGGGTGTCAAAATTAATTGTTTCTTCGATGCACCGCGATGAAGACGCGGACAATTTGGTATCGGTTCAGTAATAATTATAACCGTGATTACGTTCTGACGTCATTTATCTCATATGCGCTATGTCGCCGTAGCTTACTATAGCGCGTAAGAGCCAATCGCAGCCCTTCCTGTTCAGCGCGTGACCAATCAAAGGGGTTTAAGAAAGAACTTGCTAGACAGGACTCAGAAAGCGAGCGGGACATTTATATAGGTTTATTTGCTATAAATGCTCGTGTTGTTTAAAGGTACAGTTTATATATCTGACTGTTTATATTAAAGGACAAAATTGCATTACAAATAGTATACAAGTATAAATATATTTATCCATTTTAATACAAGAATTGCTGTGAAAATATAACACAGTGTATGGTAAGCATCGTCAATGCACCGAGATATCGAATTGAACCAAATAGATGGCATAATAATCATAACCGAACAGAACAGTGAGACCAGTGTAGGTTCACACCTCTACTAGAAATGTACCGAATTTTAGGACACAGGATTTATTGACTGAAAATGTTTTGCCATTTAATAGACCCACGAAATTCACAAACTTCAGTCATTGTTGGGGTGCTCTTCAAAATCTAAAAGCATTAACAACTTCAAAAGATATATCTAAATATCATTATCGTTTAATATGGAAAATAATCGCCAAGATTACATTTTTGTCATATCGCCCAGCCCTAATTGAAAGGGTGGAGTGCCCCACACACAATCAAATAGAAAGGCTGTGCATTTGACTGAGCACATAAACTAGTATACTGCAATAAAAATAATTATATTTATTATATATATATATATATATATATATATATATATATATATATATATATATATATATATATATATATATATATATATATATATATATATATATATATATATATATATATATATATATATATATATATATATATATATATATATATATATATCAAGCACAGATCAATCCACTATGACACTCACTGTAAGGCTCAGCCAGGACATGCAGTATTAGCAGAACCATGTCCTTCACCTCCCTCAATCCAGCTTCTTGCTCCGCTGTGGCTTGAATACAGACATCTGACAGAATGTCAAGGTGCATACATACACAGGCCATGCTGTCCACAAAGGCAGATTTACACACACTCCTAGCAAATTGGCAAAAGGTGCAGCTTCAAAATAAACTGAATAAAATCCAAAAAGGCATCATCTAATTTTGTTATATTTATGTAAAATATTATTTTCATTTAAAAAAAAAAAAAGCGTATGCAGGATACAGTCCAGCATAGAGGGCAGCGTGAGGTCTTTGACAGGTCCTGCATTGGGGCAGCATTTGTGAAACTCTTTCTTCAAGTCTACGAATGTGTAGAAGCACTCCGGCAGGACTAGATTCTACAACAAAACACACACAGGCAAATGAGAGGCAAGCAGGCAGAAAAATATGTTTCGGAGGAGCCTCAGGAAAGGGTAAACTAAAAAAAAAAAAAAAGATAGAGGAAAAAAATGTATAAGGCAGAATAGAGTGGGCTCTTTAATATCTTCTGGATAAGCACAACATTCCTGTGAAGATTATAACATGTTGCTGCTAAACGGATTATAACACAAACTGACAGCTTCATTTAGAAATAGCAGAAAAAATTATGCACAGTTGGGTTTTCATTTACACCTTAAACAGCCATCACTAAGGGTGAATAAAGCATAAATACACAAGAATGAAAGCGTTTTTAGTTTGGACGGTAAATTACCTTTTTGGAGGCCTCAGGGTGAAGCACCTGTCGAATAAGAAGTGGCCCGTCAACACACAGTGTGTAAGAGCTTCGGCCCAGAGACTTCAGTTCAGCTGACACTGACTGGTGAAACTACAGACAGAAACAGAGGAAGATAAAACCTACTATAAGTACAAACGTTTATTTCAAGAGTTCACACTTAGATATTGCTTGATGATATTAGCAGGTTTAGCATGATGTCCCCGGAGAGAATCCCAAGCTCGAAAGTAATTGAGCCCAGGGCTACCGCCTGGTCGATGAGCACGTAAGGGGGTTCGAGATCAGCTAATTCTCAAACTCCCCCTGGTAAAGAAGGAAAATGGGGAGATAAGGGAGTAATACTAGACGGGCTATTTACAATGAGTTTGGATTAATCCGATTGGCTTACTAATAATTAAGGATGGGAGACCATCCACGATCAATCATATCACATGCTCACGTGAAAATAGTTTGTGAAACTTCACAAAATTTCAGCTTTTTCAGAAGAAAATAAAAGGGCTGGGCGTCATGGTGGTGCAGTGGGTAGCACAATCACCTCACAGCAGGAAGATCGCTGGTACGAGCCCTGGCTGGGTCAGTTGGCATTTCTGTGTGGATGAATAAAAGAACTAAGCTGAAAAAAAAAATGAATGAACGAATAAAATAGCTGCACGAGATTGAAAAAATCTGACATTGCAATATTTTGTTTTGTGATGATATATTTTGCAATAAGAATACAATTTCACCAGATTATTTGAATATTATTAAAGATTTAATTAATTTAGATCCACTGGGATGATCTAGTCTTTTTCTAGGTGCTGCATCTGCTATAAATATTATTAAATTTCAAGCAAAAATAAATAAATAAACAAACAGTGATTTCTGGTTTTTCTGGAGTCTAACAGTATTCCAATGCAGACATTGAACAATCAAATGTAAAACACCATGGTCATCATTGAATAAATAATAAAAACAAAAATAAATACAATTTAATAATATCTTTTACTTTTTATCTTTAATTAATAATCTTATCCTGCAATGTGACTATTGCAGATAAACACTGATATCGATGCTCAAATGATATATAATTCAGCCCTACTTTGTATGAAGTTACCCACTTAACCAAATATTTTTTCAGTTACAAAATTTTCAGTAGCTTTTACTTTTTATTAACCTTTAGTGTGACAAATCAATTGAATAAGCAATTTTGAATGCTGAGTGTTTAGTTCAAAATTAAAGTTCCTTCTTTCTGCAATCTGAATGGTCTGCACACAACCAGATACAGAATCTCACACAATCACAAGTGACACTGTGAAAGATTTATTATTGGCAATGACAGTTTTGTTAAATATCTTCTGATCATCAGACAGATAAAAATAAATAAATAAATAAATAAATAAATAAATATAGGCGGAAACTTCTGAACTTTCTACTGCAATGTCAAGGGCATCCCAGAGGTCACTCACTGTTTGTTGTAATGCGTTAATGCGCATGCTTGTTCTAGATTAAGCAGCTGGTCAGACTGGTTTGGTGGAAATACAGGAAGTGAATCGTGGCTCTGCCAGTCATTACAGATAAAGTAGAGACAGATGACAAAACAAATTAAGAACGATTGTTTCACTCAATAAACACACCAACTGCTCGCTCACAACTATAGGGGCTCCCACATTTACCAGTGTTTAGCAGTAACACAGAGTCTTTAATGAACCATTACAAATGTTTAGTAAACTTATCCATCTCTGCATCAGTCAACAGCAGTACAGGCTATCCTCCAACAATGATGACGCTATTCACATGACAGCAACAAAGAAACACGGAAAAGACAAAACACAGAGCAGAACGCATCTCTAAATGATTTTTTTTAGTAAGGGCTGATCATAGCCACTAAATGAAACGATTTAATCGGTTGCACTTGTTAAGAAACATTTAAAAAAAAAACTATTTATACACTATATTAAATTTACTGTTGCGACACCAGATCAAACATGACATTTGCGCAACTGAAGCCAATCCATAGTGAATTACAGCATGAACTGTTGTGCTATTTGAAAGACACCGGTATGCAAAAGGAGAACAGATAGCATGTTTATGGCCTAATTTTCATATCATTTGGGCCAGTGCTGATAACACACGCCAACATTGCCTTTACATAAGAGCTACCAACACACAGTTGACAAAAGTTTAAAAGATGGTGCTACATCTACATGGTGAACATGTAAAGACGGCAGCACATTCAGCTACATTCCCATCATGCTCCTGTACTGTCTGTGACGTGTTGTTTTTCTACATAACCTGTCCATCTTCATACCTCATGCCGATATGAAGCTTCAGTTAGTCATTAAGGGCTTAAAGAGACTTTTCGCAAATACCAGATAATTCTATTCAACATATAATTCAAGAGCTTTACATCTCGTTTCAGGTAATCTCAAGGAAAGCCTGAGTGGTAGATGGTCACAATCTGTACATAAATACTAACTCATTCACTTCAGTTAATTAGTGTGTTTATGACAGTTTTCACTGCTCAGCCCCGCCTTGCACAAATTAGCACCTGCAATAATTAAGTGCAAACGTATTCCTGCTACACAAACGTTTGGCTAAAACACAGAGACACACCCTGTGCTCACACACAGTTAGAGAGAGGAGATCAAACTCCAGGTAAAAGCAAGATATGACGGTTGCTTTTCACTATTCACTTACACTATTATCTTGAAAACTAAATTTAAAAATGTAGTCAAACCAAAAGCCAAAAAAAAATTGTATATTAAAATAAAAGGAAAGTAAAAATTTGTTTATGTGGTTAGGAGGAGATAAATATGGTATTTAAAGTTGATCTGGGTTTCAGTTTCACATTCTACTCTGCTATGCTGTAAGTGAGAGTAAGGGAGAAAACTGATCTTTGGCATCACAATCAATTGGTGAGTCCTGTAAGGCCATGTTTGCTCAGTGCATGTACTGGTTTAGCTATACTTTTGAGAGCCAAATGTCCTCTCTTATATAGTGGAATATCATGACAACCCACTAGTGTGGACATTCCTGACCAGTTAAAAACGTTAAAAACAAGTGGACCAGAACACGTTTCAGTTGAGTCTACTGATTTTGCACATGTTTGTAAGGGTTGGGTTTAGGGGTAAAGTTAGGCCATAGGAAATATCATTAACCTGACAGAAAAACAATGGAGGTCTAAGCAATGTAATAACTAAAATGGTAAAACAATTGTTTGTGTATGTGTTTATACACAAAGAAACCAAACTCCAAATTGCATTTTGGTCCCTTGAAGGAGAGTTTCTATAGAGCCATTTAAAAAAATACAATTATATATTATTATTAAAAATATAATTTATATATATATATATATATATATATATATATATATATATATATATATATATATATATATATATATATATATATATATATATATATATATATATATATATATATATATATATATATATGTGTGTGTATATATTAAAAATATTCAAAATATAATTGTTTAGGATCACATGATCCCAGTTAGTAAGATGTCAGTGTATTTTATACAACAAAGATCAGTTCAAACAGAAAAAAATATTTCATACACTGTTAAAAACTGAGTAGTACATCATATATTATAACAATATTTTAATGTTTTATTTTAACAAAACTTTTAGACTACAGCACTTTATTTTCCATTTATATTATTGTTATGCATATTAAATTGCCTTTGCAAACTTCTAACTTTAATTAGAGAAAAAAAAATGGTATCTTTCAGCCTTACACACATCTATACAGTGTTGGTGAAAGTTACTTAAAAAAAGTAATGCATTACAATAATGGGTTACTCCCTAAAAAAAGTAACTAGTTGCGTTACTTAGTTACTTTTTATGGCAAGTACTTTTGTGTTACTTTTTCTGACCTGGCTTAATCTTGCAGTTTCTTTTTCTTTAACCTTTTCACTTTTTTTAAAAAACATAAAAAAAATGTAGGATAATGCCATCTTCAAAGACCTTCCTGACCTCAGAGTTATAAATGTCATACATACAGATTAATGAAAGTTTAAAGCAATGCGTTTGCTACTATTGTACTTTTTGTCTTATTAAAAAGTAAAATCACCATCCATTTAGATAATTTTCTTTTCTTCCATGCAAGTCCTGTCGTCTTTGTTTCTGTATGTTCTAGAATTTAAAGTGACCAAGTTCATTTTAATTAAGCAATTATTTTTTTTTAAGTGAACCAACTAAACTTAAAAAGTAACTTGTTGTTACATTTTTAAAAAAGTAAATCAGATGTTATTAAAATGAATGCATTACTTTACTCATTACTTACAAAAGTAATATTACGTAACTCGAAATACTTGTAACCTCCAATCCTGCATCTATACATGTCTTTACTGTCTTATAAAGAGTATTTTAAGTGTTCTGGCCTTTAAATTTAGTAGGGCAAAGTAAAACTTATTCTCATATTGACTGCATGCTGTATGCCAAGTAAACCAGGAGTCCCATTAGGTAAGCTAGCAGGATGTGACGGCTGAACTGCCAGGATGTTTAAGTGGCAACCTCACACAGTACAACCGGTTTCCACTTAATCCACTGTCTATTTACTTTATTCAATGCTGCAAGATCATGAGATCCAAAACCCATGTCTATAAAGGATCATTTCATTGATGGCAATTATTGCATTTTCTGCTTTATTGCTGACTTAAAGAATGGATGAATGTGTCACATCCTTTCATTGAGACATTTCCCAGAACCCTCCCAGTGCATTGACAGTCTGTAGAGAAATAAAGCACTCTGCTCAACACACACAGGTACTGACACGCTCCTGCCAGCCTGCTGTGCTCACTCAGCGAACACACGCACTTTCTTTAACACACCCCTCATCTCTCAAACACACCCAAAATCCCTTTCTCCCTCAAAAACACTCAAGTAATAATTTCATTCTGCTTAAAATAACACACACACACACACTCTCACACACATACAGGTGTGTTAGTGCCACACCATTTTCACAGTGTTAGCGTCTAAAAGCAGGTGCAAAGTGAGAGTCGTCCAGAAAATGCTAGCAGCTATAAACGTATTTTTTCCCTCAGTTTTACTGCGAATACCGCTACTCAGCACAAATAGCACGAACCAGCCACTAAAGTTTAGAAAAAAAACAAATTTGACTCAACTCCGTGACTAAGAAAGGATGAGCCACACTAAATCCTGCTAAATACCTGTTTCTCAACTTAGACGCAATGCTATGGAAGATTTTATCAACCAGTGAGAAAATTAGTGTTAGTCATCATGCTGCAACTTCTTATGAAGGTTATTTTTTTCCTAAATGAACACAACAGGCCAAGGTCCATAGTTAACCGTCATACCTTAGTGAAACTGAGCACTTCTTCAACCCCCAACTCCTCACTGAAGTTTCAGGCAGATTTTGACTGAATACGTTCATATCACTTCTCTGTACTGTTTAGGTCATTACAAGTTCAGATGCTGTTTGGATCAAAACGTCTTTCACATATACTGAAGTAAAAATTACAGGCATGTCTCTCCTCAGGGTCATTTAGTGACCATCTTTAGCTTTAATTCAGGTTTGCATTCATCATGGCATTATTTTGACAACAATCGGCATGGGATAATCATTTTCAAGGTATACAGCGGTTTGGAAAAGTCAAGGATTTAAAACTGCCAAATTTTTCTGTAATACCGTTCCTAAGGTATATTGCATGCAATATTTTTAGCTACTTTTTTTTTGTTTGTTTTTTGAGGACAACAGTATCTCCAGCAGGAAAAATATCCAAAGATACCATTTTAAATAGTAAAGAAATCTGTGTTTTAGAAACTAATGAAGACAGCAGAAGTCAATAATTCATTTGAATTATTTAGCCTGACATGTTTACTGCTCCAAAATATTTTAAATGTTTCAAAAATTTAAATATATTGTGTTCAAAGGGTCGAAAAAGTTTTAGTTTTTTACCCAGACATTTAAAAATAACAGATTTTAGCGCAGTGACCACAATACCGTGATATTTTTATCCAAGGTTATCATACTGTCAGAATCTTATACCGGCCCATGCGTAGACAACAATAGGTAATGTCACGCAATATATTTTAATTAATTTTGACTGAGATCTTGTATTCATGCTTAACCGAGATGGAGATTAGGGTTGACATTACACCTATAGTATATATTTTTTCAAAGTAACAATACTGACCCGAATCAACTATTCAGTATAGTTACGGTGCATAAAGACTTATTTTTGCACCTTATTCTAAGTATTCGATGCTAATTCCAAACGTCATTTGATAAGCCAATGACATGCACAATACTACCATTAAAAGAGAGAGCTTTATCATGATTTGTGTATTTTTAGTTGAGATCTTTTATTGAGAAAAACTATTTGATCATATTGCTAAAGATTTTTTAAAACTCGTAATATTTTCAACGTGTACTTATTTTTAATTGCATTAAATTTGAAAAGACAAACACAATGGGGGAACCTGAACTGAGCGAATGATCTATCTCTCTGAAATGTAGACAAGGAGAAATTGATTTCCTAGTTAATATTTACAGAGCCCCCTGGGGATAGGCTACAACTAAACCTAGATAACATGCAAATGCCACCACCTGAACGTAACAAAGATAAGTTATAAAAGTGTCTGAAAACAAAATGTGTTAAATGTCCTGATGACACTAGGACTTTTTAATAATACAAACAAGTTGAACTTAGACTAGGAGCTGTAAACACTTTTCTGTGGGACAGTAATAAGAGGGCGTCATTTTGAAACACTGAGGGTGGGAACAGGTTTATCAAGTGCAAATAAATTCTGCGTCAGTGTTGAGAAACACGTTTGGCAACACCACCTTTTGTCAAAACATACCTGTAAAACTCAAGCCGTAACATCCCAAACCTCCTTGATAAATAAGTTTAACATGGAAACCCAGAGAAAAAAAGCAGGAACATTATTACAGTCTATTACTCTGTTCCTACCCTTACATGTGCAGCATTACCTACACTCACTCTAAACTCATTGACATATATGGCTTTCAGGTGGGTGAATTCGCAGGTAAACATTCCGTCTTCCAGATGTCTTCAACACATCAGTGCAACAAGACTAGACCTGCACTCCACCCTGGAGCAGAGCGTCTGTGCCTTCCCATCTTCCCTCCCTCACCCAAAACCCCTCACAAACACAGACCACAGCAAAACCATTTTAATCAAACATGAGGCCCATACATAATAAGCTGCTTCATGTGACTTTTGACCAAACGTACATTATGAATTCTTCTTAATGGTTATAAAACACATACTGTAATGGCAGTCCAAACAGACACACAGATGGAGCTTCTCACCTGCTGCAGGACGCTCTCCAGCGGCTCGGCCTTACACAGCTCCTCAGCAGTGAGCCCGGTCTCCTCCTTGCACTGCTCCGACAGGTCCACACTGTCCGGCTGTACTAGAATCCGTTGAAGTTTGCCCACCTGTTAACAACATCATCTCATTCAACCGGCCTAGCATTGCAACTCTAGCGGGTTTCTCTCAGCGGTGCGCCCTTAAACACGCACCTGGCCGTCGAGAACATCAAAGCAATTAATGCTCGATGCTCTCCACGAGCCCGTGCGGTCTAGGTGAGCACCTCACTGGGTTGACACCGATGAAGAAGATGATGGTGGTGGTTGTTTTGATATCTCAGACGGTGTGTTTGTGTGAATGCAAAGCAGACACGGCAGGGTTACTGACCTACAGGAGATGACATGCAGCAAACAAGGCAGGCTTTCGTCTCTCGTGGCTTGAAATGGCCACGCTGTAATGCTCGAATTAAACCGATAGTACTCGAATCAAACGTTGCTGTGAGATTTACCAAGTAGCGCGTTTGACTATCCGAAAGCGCACCTCGTTGGTGAATGTCACCTGTCAAGGTGGTTTCTAACACTAGCACAAAACTGGGTGGGTGGTTTAAAGTTAGAGACCTTACATCAGGGTCAAAAGGTCCGTACCTTATTCTCATGTAGATCCACAATTTGCCACACCAAGAGAATTAATTCCCTTTCATCCGACCCCAGTTTACCCCCATTTGCACCAGCTGTTGCCCCAAAGAACACCACCAGAGTATCACTGTGCGAAGCCATCAGGGACCACAAGGGTACAAACTACAATTAAGAGCAAAGATCAAATAAAACAGTAACACGAGGGTTCACCTTTCTCCAAGAGAAGCAAACAAAAGAAATGGAAATTCAATTGAAGTACACGAGGAAGAACAGAAGATTACTCCAGGAGGACACGAGAGAGAGTGCGGCACGAGACTCTACCTGCTGCAGTACTTGTGTGCTCTCGATCCAGAGTTACTGGTTTGACTGGTAAAGAAGGCAGAAAAAAGTCCTCGTTCGTCTCACGCTAACCCCATAACAAGCCCTGAAGGCTTTTCTCGCTGTCTCTTTTTTTCTTGGTTACCTGGCTTTGGTTCGGCCTCCCTGTTTGGTGTCAATCTCCCGGGGGAGCCCGCTGATTGGACGGTTTGTAAAGGTGAGGGCGGGGTGTACTGCCACTGTGTCTATGAAATGCGTTTTGATTGGTCTGTTCCGTGCTAGGAAGTAGGAGGGAAGATCAGATTCACTTTTTCTGCTGCCAAACACCTTTGTGTATCCGCGCGGTTCACTTTACGTTACCTTCTGTTAAATATATACGTTTCAAAACGTGCTTGCAGCGGTTTAAATACACACTATGGTAATTACTTTTTAGCATTAGCTGTGAAGTGTGTTTAAAAGCGTGGACTCCTACTGACACCTCTTCATGTCAACTGCCTGAATAAAGCTTTAATACATATTTTTTATTGTATATGTGTGGGTTTTCATAATCTCTCTTTTATAAAACAGCCAACGCTCTCTGATGTAATTTTGACTTGATATAAGAGGCGTCTCACTAAACAGATAATACATTTTTAGTTTATTCTGGTTTTCCAGTTGTTTATCCAGTTATGAGCGCTGAGCAGCCGCTTGAGTGGCATTTTAAGCGACCAATCACACTTCACTTAGCATGCTGTTAGAGGCGGGATTTACTCTTTACATGTTTCAACTACAACCTGCCTCAGTGCATTAAAGTATGAGATTGTCAAATTTTGAATTTGCTTAATTTAATAGCCCAATTTTCTTTCTTTCTTTATCAGCTCCAGTAAGCACATAATTCAGACAGAAATCATACACTACAGGAAATTTTGTAAGTGAAAAAAATGAAATGGAAAAAAATGAAATAAATTGACTGTATGGCATAATGGGATACAGTAAAATGTTATAATACACGTTTTAGGAGCCTTATCATCTGCTCCTGCATGCAGTTTGTATACTATATAGTAAGGGTGCCCAAACCTTTTCTTATGAAGGGCCAAATATCTATCAAACTTGATTGAGGCTAGTGTGCCTAAGGTAAATATAGTTGTCATGGGTAATTTCATAATTTGTGTTACAATATTTAAAAATAACTAGAAAACATTGCTTTATATTAACTAAAACAGTATTTATTTGTACATTTTATAATTAACTTATTACGACAAAAGCAAAAACAATCTCATTTATAAGAGAATGGAGTTGTTTTTGCCTTGATTTGCTCACTGATGTCTTCTGCAATGTCCTCTATCTGAGTGACAGTATATACATTTTAAAAACTCATTCATTTACAACATTTAATTGAAACATTTAATGTCAGTTTGCTTTTTTGTATCTCAGCAACAAAACAAACAAACAAAAAAGGTTTTGTCAAATTAGAAATGACAAAAGGCATTCTGCCCAACCCTCTCCATCATACTCACACTCTTCTCAGATTGGATGGTGGGCCAAATCAAAGGTTACAATGGGACAACTTTGGCCCGCGGGCCGTACTTTTGGCATATCTGCTATAAAGCTAGGTGCAGCTGAAGATTTTATTCCAGAGAGAGACTGTTGGTCTGCTCTCCATTCAGTTTCCATTGAGTGCCAAACTCAGGTGAATATTTCTTGTGAGACTCAAGAAGTTAAGCATCTTTTGTTCTCTGGTTTCATCTTGAGCAATGCTCAGCTGATCCGTTCAGTCATGAAAATGATCTTTAAAGAGAGAGAAGTAAAACCACAGGTCAAGGCATGTGCATGTCATCTCAATGCTCACATATATAGGCAATACTTTGCCTTTTAATAGTTCTATCAATTCAGTCACTGAAAGGAACAAACTAAAGATTTCGTAAAAGAAGAAAAAACCCGGGTGAGTTTCTTCTGATTTAAGCATACACAAGATATAAGAGTAAAAGAGAAAGTCTCAGTGTAACAGAGAGAATCTTCTTCCAGACAAATCTCTGTTCCTTCTAATGCCCACTTCCTCTTTCACACCATTACAAGAGTTACAAAAACACGGTGCAATTTGAGGAAAAAGAAGATGTTGAAATCATGGTGTACTGCAGCTGCGGCTGTGGACAATCTGCTTGCATAAGATACCATGGGAATCTGACCTATGTCAGACAGAAGTGTCATATATATAAATGCAATGAAGTTTTATAACCAAAGTCAAAGTAATTGTAGAATATGTGGTTAAGTAAAACATCTCAGCGAGTATTACAATATACTCAGAACACAAAAATTACGACACAAGCAATATTTGACTTGATTTAAACGTGTACATTTGAATATAATTCCTACATTTAAAAGCTTCATGCACTCCTTGAGAAACAATAGTTAAAATGCCTAATATTGTTCAGTCCTGGGTGTAAAACACCTGATAGGGTCAGTCTGGAGTACTGACGCATGATTCCACTGCCACATCTTGACTTTTCGAGTCTGTGAGACACTGTGAGTTGGTGGTGGTGTGAGAACTTTGTCTTTTGGACACAAATGATAACTCTTTATTCCCTTCCCCTGACACAGCGCTGGACAGATGCTGGAACAGCTTCTGTATCCCTGTTTCCCGGAGCGAGCTGCGGAAGGTTCGTGCGGCAAACACATAGAGCACCGGATTGACCGAGCTACTGACGAACACCAGGGCTCCTGCTATAATGGTCATTGTGGTGCAGATGTCCTCCAAACTTTGCGCCAGCTCAGGGTTTGATTGCTTGATTCCCAGTGAAACAAGGGAAAGAATGTTGCCTATGTGATGAGGGATCCAGCACAGAGCGAACATCACCACCACGCCACAGATCAGAACTGTGGATTTACGCTTGGACTTAAAGTTCATCTGCACTATGCGACTGAAGAGGCAGCCATAACAGACCAGCAAAGTAAAAAAGGGGACGATGAAACCTATAAGAGTTTCTAAAATGAGCAAAACAGCCTCTTGGCTGTCAGACTCGTATTCCCTGAATATGCATTGATCATGACCGTCAATGTCCCCCAGATTGTGAGTTAAAATTATGGGAATGCTCAGGAGAAATGAAACAATCCATATTATTAGAAGCACCTTGTTTAGTACTTGTTTTCTTCTCCAGCCGATGGAGATGAATGGGTACCTGACGGCCAGGAATCGCTCCACACTCATGACGGTGATGATGAAGACGCTGCTGTACATGCAGGAATAGATCATGTAGACCATGGCTTTACAGGCGGCCTGTCCAAACACCCAGGACTGGGCCAGTGAGTAGATCCACAGCGGCAGAGTGATCAGCACCAGAAGGTCTGCTGCGGCCAGATGAAGGATGAGCAACACCGTGTGTGAGCGCTGTTTCACGTGCTTCAGGATGGTCCACACCACCAGCAGGTTCCCTGGTGTGCCCACCAGAAAACACATGGCCAGGATCACACAGGCCCCCATCAAGCCCAGCTCGGTGTCCTCGTCTCCCTGAAGATTAGCCGTAGCGTTCATGATTCCTTCTCTGGTGCACTTCTAGTGTGCTGCACATCCAACTACTGAGCTAAAAAAAACAGGCTGCATCAGCAAAACTCACTTCCCTTTTTTGAGGGGAAACAAGGCTGTCAAACACAGAAAAGAAAAACATCTGAAGTGACTGTTCGCTAGAAGAGAAGGACATATAGTGTGAAAGGGTGTTTGGGTGGTGCATCACAGCCATGGATACAGATGTAAAGATTGTGTAAAAATGAGGATGTGGTCAGGTTTCATCTTATTCCATTAAGACATGTGTCTTATGCAATTTTTATTCTATAGAATCTGATTTCCCCCATATATACAGTATTTGAATTTTTACTCCATGTTAATGGTAAACCCTGACTTCACCAGTTGGAAAAATACTAATTAGTCAATAATTACAGTCAACTGTTTGGTAAACAATATTCATTCATTCATTCATTTTCCTTTGGCTTAGTCCCTTTATTAATCTGCTGTCGCCACAGTGGAATGAACCGTCAACTTATCTAGCGGATGCCCTTCCAGCTGCAACCCAGCACTGGGAAACACCCATACACTCTTGCAGGCACACACATACACTACAAACAATTTAGCTTACCCAATTCACCTAGTCTTTGGACTATGAAGCAAACCGGAGCACCCCGCGAACACAAAGAGAACATGCAAACTCCACACAGAAGTGCCAACTGACCCAGCTGGGGCTTGAATCAGCGACCTTCTTGCTGTGAGTATTCTAACAGACAGTATAGTGAGTGGAAGTTATTATACAAGTTATAAGTTATTTTATTATATGAACAGTAAGTCTTCAGAATATTTCTTCAGAAAAAGTTGAACCAGCGACCTTCTTGCTGTGAGGCGATTGTGCTACCCACTGTGCCACCGTGACGCCCTGGTTAACAATATTCTTCAGAGTATTTTATTTTGCATTCAGCAGATGAACAAGACAACTTTTTCATTTTTGAGTGAACTATGCTTTTAAAATTGACAGTATTCTAACAGACAGTATAGTGAGTGGAAGTTATACAAGTTATAAGTTATTTTATTGTAAGTCTTCAGAATATTTCTTCAGAAAAAGTTTCATTCAGATGAGCCAATATATCTTACTCTGCATTTATGTTTGTTACGGCATTGAACAAAAATATGTTTTTAAAAGTAGGGCTTACTACTATTTTTTACTACTTGTGTTTTATTTATACACTGAAAAAAATTATTCAAAGATGATTCCTTGGATTTACTCAAATTATTTATGTTAAGTGGTTTTAAACAATTTATTTAAGCTGAATTTAAACAATTAAAAAAGTTAAACATTGCTCAATTTAATTTGTTTGTTTAAATTCAACACAAATAAATTGTTTGCAAGTTTTGCATGCAACACTTTTTTCAGTGTACTTGTATTTCTTTCCCTGTTGGAAGTCTTTTCTATGAGTTATATCATTTAAACAATTTTAATCACCAAAAAAAAAAAAAAATCAATTAATCACTCACTTTCATTTGGTTTATTTCCTGCTTTATCAGTGGTCACCACAGTGGAATGAACTTCCAATTATTATCTACTCTCTAACAATAAGCAAACACACTGAAAAGTCTTTTGAACAAAAAAACAAAACAAAAAGTTGATTAAATAAATAAAAAAACACTAGTGCAATCTTCATTCATTTTCTTTTCGGCTGAGTCCCTTTAATTGTCTGGGGTCGCCACAGCGGAATGAACCGCCAACTTATCCAGCATATGTTTTACACAGCGGATGCCCTTTCCAGCTGCAACCCATCACTGTGAAACATCCATACGCACTCATTTACACATATACACTACAGACAATTTAGCTTACCCAATTCACCTATACTGCATGACTTTGGATTTGTGGGGGAAACCGGAGCACGCAGAGGAAACCCACACAAACACAGCTAGAACATACAAACTCCACACAGAAATGCCAACTGACCCAGCCGAGGCTCAAACCAGTGACCTTTTTGCTGTGAAGCGAACATGCTACCCACTGAGCCACTGTGCAGCCCCTTGTGCAATCATACATACAGAAAATACAGGTCTACAATTTGCTGACCAGAACTAGTATCCAATACCAAGCTGGGAATAGGGGGTGGGGACTCAATCAGAGAGAGCAGGGTCAAGCTGAAGAGTCTGAACATGTTTGTGAAGGGGTTCCCACAGTTTAACGAACATAGTGCTATAGGTCAGTGAAGAGAGTACCTAATTTTTTCTACTTTCATAAAATAAAGAACATTTGTTATCCAACAAGTGTGAGAAGGAGGGTAAGGGCTCTTCCAGTTCCGAAGAATTAATCACCTAGCCAGAAGGGTTAAGAAGGCTACAAAGTCTATAAAACAAGAGGGTAAAGTGTGGCCAAGTGGGAGAACCCCAAATAAACCAATAATTGGACAAGTTGGAATATCAACAGTGGGAATAGCAGACAATGACAGGAAAAACTGCCTCCAAAAAGAAAGCAGGGAAGGACAGGACCAAAACATAAGGATTAGAGTAGCTGAACCAGAATGTTCATATTGTTCAGAATGTCAATAGATGGGTTGTTGCGAGCATGCCTGCTCTTGGACCAATGAGCTCTCTGACTTTTTTTTTTACCGGCGGATGCCCTTCCAGCCACTAACCAGTACTGAGAATACAACCATTTAGAGCTATATGAAACACAGACACTCTCATTCACACACACTACGGCCAATTTATTTTATCCAATTCACCTATATCACATTTATTTAGACTGTGAGGGAAATCGGAGCACCAGGAGCAAACTGAGCATTAGGAGAACATACAAACTCCACACAGAAAGGCCCCTTGGTCTAGCTGGGACTCAAACCAGTAAGCTTCTTACTGTGAGGAAGCCATGCTAATCTCTAAGCTACAGTGCCACCCCAAAATCAAGTACTGTGGTGTTTTGCTAAATATTATGCCATTTAAACATCTTTCAATACACAAATTTATTATAGTATTTAAATGACTTTCACAAAAGTCTGATTGTAAACTGTTATTGCATTTAAAAAATATTAATAATAATAAATGTTTAGTAAAAAATGTATATATAATCAAGAAATATTGCAAATGAACAAAACTGATCACACACATTTGAAATAATATATGACATCTACAATTCTTTTACTACAAAAAACAAAACATCATGGCATTTGAACAATATTATTTATGAAATATATTATGGCATTTAAAGAACATTCACGAAGGTGTAAAATATAAAGTTGAAGTCAGAATTATTAGCCCCCCCCCCCTGTTTATTTTTTTCCCCAATTTCTGTTTAACATTTCTAAACATAATAGTTTTAATAACTCATCTCTAATAACTGATTCATTTTATCTTTGCCATGATGACAGTAAATAAAATTTGACTAGATATCTTTCAAGACACTTTTATACAGCTTAAAGGTACATTTAAAAGCTTAACTAGGTTAATTAGGTTAACTAGGCAGGATTAACAAACTTCAAACTACTGTTCATCAACAGGACTTTCCAGGATCTTTCCATTCTGTGGTCCAAAATCCTGCAAGACATCTTCTTTCATTTGAAGTGTTTGTGTTCCCAAGTCTTGAAATAGCTTCACTATCCCTGCCTTCTTCAGGCTTCCATGGAAGGTTTTGGATGCAAAAGCGTACATCACAGGGTTGACTGAGCTACTTATAAAAGCAAGAGATCCAAAAATAAAGATAGCGCTATCTGATATAGCAGATGCTTCTTCTGATTTTTCTCTTAGAATATCCACCAGATTTATAACATTAAGGACATGATGAGGCAACCAACACAAAAGGAAGGCCACGACTACTCCACCGATAAGGAAAATGGATTTCTTTTTGGCCCTAAAGCGCACCTTTCGGAGCTGTGCAGCAACTTGGCAGTAACAGATTGCAAGTGTAAAAAATGGAATGACAAAGCCAAGAAGAGTCTCCAAACACATACAAAAGACTTCAAAAGACAAGGAGTTGTAGACCCGGTGCAGGCAGTGTTCTGTGCCATCATCATCATCATCTAAAGACTGGGTCAGGATGACTGGAACCCCCAAAATGAACGACAGGATCCAAGTCACTAGCAGTAATCTGAACATGGAAGTCTCATTTTTCCAGGACAGCATCTTGAATGGGTACCTGATGGCCAGGAATCGCTCTACACTCATGATGGTGATGATGAAGACGCTGCTGTACATGCAGGAATAGATAATGTAGACCATGACTTTGCAGGCGGCCTGTCCAAACACCCAGGACCGGGCCAGCGAGTAGATCCACAGCGGCAGAGTGATCAGCACCAGAAGGTCTGCGGCAGCCAGATGGAGGATGAGCAGCACTGTGTGTGAGCGCTGTTTTACATGCTTCAGGATGGTCCACACCACCAGCAGGTTCCCCGGGGTACCCACCAGAAAACACACGGCCAGGATCACACAGGCAGCAGTGCTCCCTGCAGATGACCAACCATCCTGCTCCGCGCCAGTGTCACCGGATAGAGAGGAACTGTTCATGTTTACCTCCAGTTTCAGAGAATCACAGTTGTGACTGAAACTGCATTTGAGTTCCGTATGTTTTAGCTTGCAAAGCAACTGATGTTTTTGACAGTAAGACAGAAAGAGGAGGAGACAAGTGACATGCCCAAGCTTTGCAGAAGTCATTTCTTTCATAATTGTTTTGTGTTTTACTTTCTAAAACCTAATCTGTGTGAACAGGCCGAATACAGATTGAGATAAGTAAGAATTTACTGTAAAATAAAACCAAAAGCAGACAAATGCCGGGAACATGGGAATTGTCATCAGTTTGTCAGTAACACAGAAATGAGTCACTATCACACATGAACACCACCCTCCAGAGTTTCTGTCAAAACTACAAGGCATTTACAGAGGATACAGTAAGAATACACACTAGAGACAGGGATGTCGCCAGAAATTCAAGGCCCTATGTACAAATATTACAAGTGGGCCCTGTAAGTGAAGAGCGGGGGGCAGTGTCCTAAGTAAAGGTGGGTTAATAGTGGGGGACAAAAGAGGGTAGGGTCGTGGTTGAGGTTGATGGCTTAGTGGGTTTGCCTAAATTGTCAGGGCCCTATGTACTCTATCCCCCTTTGATCCCACTAGCGACGCACCTGCTTTGAGTACTCAGTTAACATGTTTTCACCAAGTGTTTCACCAACTTAACATCTTTGTTGATTCTGAAACAACAATCCAATCAATCAGATTTGATGAAAATGGTAACAGGCTTAAAACAAAGGTTTTGGGCTTCTACACGGTTCTTATTCACCAATACTTTGCTTCATATTCTAGGGGTAAGTTGTGGTTTGGGTTATGTTTCAGGGTATAGACAGGGTCAGGACAAAGAATTAGATAGGAATGAACTTTTGACACTTACTTGGGTAAAGTTGACATGGATCCAATTTGGGCAAAAAAGATGCAGAGTACTGTCAATTCTACATTACATGACACATGAAAGATTAAAAAAGTAACAATATACAGTTAAAAGGACATTCATGAACATCTCCAATGCAAATTTGATTGGTTAAGTGCATTGGGCCTGACAAGGTAGATGCAGACAAAATTCAAAATGACATGCTTCTCTGCAATATACAGTAGTACACTCAAAAATAATGTTTGCTGTTTGTTATAACTACTTATTTTTAGGACAACTTAATTGTTTTATGTTCACTCCACTTAAATTTGTAGTATCTAATAGGTTAACTTAATTCCTTCATGTTGTCTCAACGCAAATCGATTGTGTAAAACCCAACAAATTTTACAGTGTTAGTCAAAAACAGTATGTAAGCTAAAGATTGTGCATTTGTGGCCTAATGGTTAGAAAGTCAGACTGGTAATCCATAGATTGCAGGTTCCATTCCCAGTACCAAGCAATTGAATTTGGAGGAGTGCACAGTGCTCTACTCCAGTATCCACACCTTCAGTATCCATTGTGTTGCCTTTGAGCAAAACCTGTGTGCAACACTGTGAGCAATGGCCACTGCTCTGGGTATGTGTAGGATGTGTATGTTTTCACTTCTCACTCATAACGTGTTTGTGCATTTGGATGAGTAAAAGACAAATTTCAATTTCAATTTCATGGGTATACTTGACAATTCTCACTAATTCTCACCTTACAATTCTATATGAGGCCTTGTGAGAATATTTATGAATGGAAGTGAAGTAACACAACTGTTGCTGGTAGGTCATCATACGACATATTGAAAATAGTATTCCCAAATTCATGTCATTCTGTCACGTGACCTACAAGCATCAGTTGGGTCACTTCACGTCACTACTCATATTCATCCTATATAAAACATACTTTTTCATACACATGAAGAAACACCTAATCAAACAGTATGCAATTTTGGATTCACTGTAAATAAATACACTGATCAGTGCTTCTATCTAAAATGATTGACATGTTGTAGGGTTATAAAGACACCTGGATAAGTCAATAAGTAGAGCCTCTTCATTCCCACATAGCAAAATTGATCTGACTCACACAATCAGCTTTTGTTTGGCCCACATGCTGCAGTGAATTACGCCATGATTGGACCAAACATGGCCCATATCTGGGCCAAGTCTCAGCCAAGCTAAGAACAAATAACTGGGCCTGAACTGGGTCGGATATGTTGGTGTGCCACAAATGCAATGAATTTGATAAACCCATGAAGCATTTTGCTTTGGCATGCTTTTTCTCAAAGCAACCTGATTGGTCAATTTTTCTTTACACAAAAAAATGAAAATATATTTTAAAAGTGGGCCATAATACAACAAACCTTATGTGGCTCACAGTTTAATTTTTAACATCTGGTCCAAATACTACATTTGATAGCTGGCCCAAGTCTTATCTGCCGCCTTTAAGATGGTGCCACCTCTGCCAAACCCAGGTCATGTTTGGCCCACATGCTGTGTGCCAGTGCCGGACGAACACCTGCTGTGCCAGCTTTATGTCAAATCTGGGCCAGAATTCTTTGCTACCTGGCTTGCGATTTTTCTTTGACAGAATTAAAATTTTGGGATGAACTATGCTTTGAATTATGAACTAACTCTAAAACATTTCAAACAGAAATCTGAACATTACACAATGATTCACAATTGTTTTACAGTGCATGAAAAAAAGTTTTCTAATTATTTGATAAAGTGTGTCATCATTCATTTCTTAATTTGTTGCAGAATAATATGGAATACTTCATCAATGTTTTAAGTACATACTGGTTACATGTTTATTTATTATGTGTGTCACTATTAAGTCTACTTTAAAAATTAAACTCACATTTAATATTTATATTAAAATGCATGTACAAAAAATATAGATTAATAATGAGCGAAAAAAGAAAAGCTCCCTGAACCAGAGGCGCTACATTTTTTTAAATGAGCAGACGTTATTCTGGTGAATGTGACAGTAGCGCTATCTGCTGGTCACATTTCATACATACCCAGACTGATGGAGCAGGCAGATGTGTGTCCCTGTTGTTCCGTGGGCATCTAATAGTTGGAAAAGATATATGGTGAAATTGAAACTTTAATAAATCTGCCATCCATATATGTTGACTCTTTTCAAAAATATTATCTCTGCAAAGCATATAACTTATATTTGATTTTATTATGAAGCTTACATGATGTGCTTCCCTCTACTGGACGCACAAGGAACAACAGGGTTTTAAAACTGCCCGCGCCCCTAGATCTGCCAGCTCCTGCTCTGTAGCCCACTATGTCCTGGATCTTCTGTTAAAAATTGGGTATTTATTAAAATCTTAAAATTTCCCAAATATAGTCAAACTTCTAGCTGACGCATTTGACAGATGTTGGTTTAGACATTTAAAAAATCATGCATACTTTCCATGCAAATGTCATTGTTGATTTAGAGTTTAAACCAACAGAGTGAGTTATGTCAGCTGCAGGAGATTAGGTACTGGATAAGTTATAGTTTATTTTAGTTCATTGCAGTAATTTTCTTCACATGAAGAAGGTCCTCCTGATTCAGAATTTCCGTGTCAGGTTTACAGCTGGAAAACTACAGCTGTTATTGACCATACATTACAGGAGCTCATTTTTCTGATAGTTGTCCAACTAGAGAGAGCACAACAAATAATTTTATGCTGTTTTGAACTTATTTTAATCAGGTTTTACCTTATATTTTAGTTATTCAAAGGTTAACTTAATCTTTTTAGTCAGTTTGATTGATGAAAGTTTAGATGACTCGAAAAGCTCATTTGAATCAACTAAGAATTTAAGGCAACAAGAATTTTACACAGCCTGATGCTGAGTCTTGAAGTCAAACAGATTTCCATTTTCAACCAAAATGCAACTACTGACTAATTTTAAGGATCAACATCAGCCTGTTAGTAATGATAATAATAATTCCTCACATTTATATAGTGCTTTACATATTTTGGGGGAAATCACCTCATCTACCACCAGTGCGCAACATCCACCTGGATGATGCAACGGCAGCCAATCTGCAACAGACTGCACACCAGCTTATTGGTGGAGAGGAGACAGAGTGATGAAGCCAAATATGAAATGTAACCCATATCAGAGGCCAGTGTAACCCCGCTGGTTTGACACCACCCAACACGAGCTGGGATCGAATCGTCGACCTTCTGCATGGGAGTCGGTTGCTCTAACAAGGAAGCTAAAGACCATTGCCTCTAGCGTCTGTCGCTAGAGCACCTTTAGAGGTCAGAGGAGTGAGGTTTACCTGCACAGCACTTACTAGCTGGCCTCTGTTACACCAGGATACATTTAAACCCCAACTCTTAGACAAGGACATCCTGAGATTTTTAATGACCAGGCACAGAGTGTCAGAAGCTCAGATTAACGTCTCATGCAAAAGAAGGCTCACAGTGTAGCACCTTCTTCACTATACTAGGGCATTAGAATTCACACAGACCATAGGGTGAGCACCCTCTTCTGGCCACTCTAACACCTCTTCCAGCAGCAACCTAGTTTTCCCACGTGGTCTCCCATCCAGGTACTACCCATTTGCAGCCCTGCTTAGCTTCAGTAAGGACAACAATGTGAGAGCTGCAAAGAATTAACCGTTAGCTACTGGATGTTTGGGTTCTGACATCAACCTGATTCTATTTTGCAATCACAATTCAATGACTGACCAATGTT